>NC_041381.1:225004613-225083154 GCF_002162155.2 Triticum dicoccoides | reverse complement strand
GACGGCGGGCGGCGTCGAGGGCGAGGTCGACGGCGGGCGGCGTCGAGGGCGAGGCAGAGAACGAGCGGAGAAATGGAGGCGACGGGTCGGGCGGTTGTATTTATAGCCCCCCCCCCCTTTAGTCGCGGTTGGGGAGGCGACCCGCGACTAAAGGGCCTTTAGTCGCGGTTGGGAGGCGACCCGCGACTAAAGGGTAACCTTTAGTCGCGGTTGGGGAGGCGACCCGCGACTAAAGGGTAACCTTTAGTCGCGATTGGGGAGGCTACCCGCGACTAAAGGGTAACCTTTAGTCGCGGTTGGGGAGGCGACCCGCGACTAAAGGACTTTTTTGGCGGGTTTTTCGTTCCCGCGCGCAACCACCTTTAGTCGCGGTTGGGCAGGCCAACCGTGACTAAAGGTATTTTCCAAATACTTTTTCTTTTTCAAAATCTTAAAAATACAAATAATATATCAAAAAATTCAGAAAAATAAAACTAATTCAATTCAAAATTCTAAAAATACAAATAATATATCAAAAAATTAAGAAAAATAAAACTAATTCAATTCAATATGTTAAAAATACAAATAATATATCAAAAAATTAAGAAAAATAGAACTAATTCAATTCAATATGTTAAAAATACAAATAATATATCAAAAAATTCAGAAAAAAAAACTAATTCAATTCAAAATGTTAAAAATACAAATAATATATCAAAAAATTCAGAAAAATAAAACTAATTCAATTCAAAATTCTAAAAATACAAATAATATATCAAAAAATTCAGAAAAATAAAACTAATTCAATTCAAAATTCTAAAAATACAAATAATATATCAAAAAATTAAGAAAAATAAAACTAATTCAATTCAAAATGTTAAAAATACAAATAATATATCAAAAAATTCAGAAAAATAAAACTAATTCAATTCAAAATGTTAAAATTACAAATAATATATCAAAAAATTCAAAAAAATAAAACTAATTCAATTCAAAATAATATACCAGAGGCCGGTCGTCGGCTATGGTGGTACGGCCGGACTCTGCAGAGCGTCATGGACTACATCACTCCAAATTTCATGTATCATTCGAAAATGGACACCAAACACATCACGGGTAATATAGTTCACATGATCCATTCAACAAAGTTTGGTACAATAAATTATTACACATCATTTCTTCCCTTGTGTCCCTGCTTGCTTACGATTGTGCCGTATCCATGGAGCATCCTCATCATTTAACTTAATGCTTGGGTCGATGTTCACTTTGAAGGGCGGAATTTCAGCAAACATATTATAATCTTCTGACATGTCTGTCTTGTCCTCCACTCCCACGATGTTTCTTTTCCCTGAAAGAACAATGTGGCGCTTTGGATCATCGCATGATGTACTGATCGTTTTCTTATCTTTCCGTTTCCTCGGTTTGCTACTCATGTCCTTCACATAGAAAACCTGAGCGACATCTTTCGCTAGGACGAATGGTTCGTCAAGGTAACCAAGATTGTTGAAATCCACCATTGTCATTCCGTATTGCTGGTCCACCTTTACCCCACCTCCTGTTAGCTTGAACCATTTGCACCGGAACAAAGGGACCTTAAAGGAGGGTCCATAGTCAAGTTCCCATATCTCCTCTATGTAACCATAATATGTGACCTTTTGCCCATTCTCGGTTGCTGCATCAAAGCGGACACCACTGTTTTGGTTGGTGCTCTTTTTATCTTGGGCGATCATGTAAAATGTATTCCCATTTATCTCGTACCCTTGGAAAGTCGTTATAGTCGAAGATGGTGTCTTGGCCAACATGTACAGCTGATCTACAACATCATTGTCATTCATTAAATGTTTTTTCAACCAACTGCCGAAAGTCTCCATGTGGGCCTTCCTAATCCAGGATTCAGGCTTCCCCGGGTTGTCCGAGCGTAAAATATTCTTGTGTTTCTCAAAGTACGGAGCCACCAAGCTGGAATTGGTCAGTACAGTGTGGTGTGCTTCAGTCAGAGAATGGCCGTCCATACATATCGTTGATTTCCTTCCGATCGTGCCTTTTCCACTTAGTCTCCCCTCGTGCCGCAATCGAGGAAGACCAATCGGCTTAAGGTCAGGAACAAAGTCAACACAAAACTCAATTACCTCCTCATTTCCATAGCCCTTGGCGATGCTTCCTTCTGGCCTAGCACGGTTACGAACATATTTCTTTAATACTCCCATGAACCTCTCGAAGGGGAACATATTGTGTAGAAATACAGGACCGAGAACGAAAATCTCTTCGACTAGGTGAACCAGGAGGTGTGTCATAATATTGAAGAAGGATGGCGGGAACACCAACTCGAAACTGACAAGACATTGGATCACATCGTTCTGTAACCGTGGTAGAACTTCTGGATTGATTACCTTCTGAGAGATTGCATTGAGGAATGCACATAGCTTCACAATGGCTACTCGAACATTTTCCGGCAGGAGCCCCCTCAAAGCAATCGGAAGCAATTGCGTCATAATCACGTGGCAGTCGTGAGACTTCAGGTTTTGGAACTTTTTCTCCGCCATGTTTATTATTCCCTTTATATTGGACGAGAATCCAGACGGGACCTTCATACTGCTCAGGCATTCAAAAAAGATGACCTTCTCTTCTTTGGTCAGAGCGTAGCAGGCACGACCTTGAAACCATTCCGGATGCCGGTCATCAGGGTCTTTCAAACGTTGCTGGTCCTGCCGTGCTTCGTTTGTATCATTTGTCTTCCCATACACGCCCAAGAAGCTTAGGAGGTTCACGCAAATATTCTTCGTAACGTGCATCACGTCGATTGCAGAGCGGACATCTAGGACTTTCCAATATTCTAGCTCCCAGAATATAGATTTCTTCTTCCACATGGCTGCGTGCCCGTCAGCTC
The DNA here is from genome assembly GCF_002162155.2 of Triticum dicoccoides. Taxonomy (NCBI): domain Eukaryota; kingdom Viridiplantae; phylum Streptophyta; class Magnoliopsida; order Poales; family Poaceae; genus Triticum; species Triticum dicoccoides. The sequence goes on along the minus strand of NC_041381.1, from coordinate 225,080,288 downwards.
CCTTCGGAACTGATTGTCCGCCAGGACCCTTTCCAAAGATGACTTTCAAATCCTTGACCATATCAAATACCTCAGCACCAGTGCGTTCCGCAGGCTTCGGCCGGTGATCTGCCTTGCCGTTGTAATGCTTGCCTTTCTTTCTTACTGGATGAATTTTCGGAAGAAATCGACGATGCCCAAGGTACACGTTCTTCTTACAATTTGGCAAATGTACACTTTCAGTCTCATGTAAGCAGTGCGTGCATGCATTGTATCCCTTATTTGACAGTCCCGAAAGGTTACTAAGAGCAGGCCAATTGTTGATGGTTACGAAAAGCAACGCTCGTAGGTCAAATTCCTCTTGTTTGTGCTCATCCCACACACGGACACCACCCCACAGCTGTAAAAGTTCATCAACTAATGGCCTTAGGTACACATCGATGTCGTTGCCGGGTTGCTTCAGACCTTGGATGAGCACTGGCATCATAATGAACTTCCGCTTCATGCACAACCAAGGAGGAAGGTTGTAGATGCATAGAGTCACGGGCCAGGTGCTATGGCTGGAGCTCTGCTCGCCAAAAGGATTCATGCCATCCGTACTTAGAGCAAATCTTATGTTCCTTGCGTCAGCTGCAAAATCTTTGAACCATCTGTCGATCTTTCTCCATTGCGTTCCATCTGCGGTGTGTCTCAACTCCCCGTCCGACTTACGGTCCTCTTTGTGCCATCGCAACAACTTGGCATGCTCTTTGTTCCTGAACAGACGTTTCAACCGTGGTATTATAGGAGCATACCACATTACCTTGGCGGGAACCCTCTTCCTGGGTTTCTGGCCCTCAACATCGTCACCAGGGTCATCGCCTCTGATCTTATAACGCAATGCAGTGCATACCGGGCATTCATTCAAATTCTCGTATTCACCGCGGTAGAGGATGCAGTCGTTGATGCATGCATGTATCTTCAGAACCTCTAAACCTAGAGGGCAGACAACCTTCTTTGCTTCGTACGTACTGGCGGGAAACTCGTTATCCTTTGGAAACATATTCTTCAACATTTTCAGCAAGTTTTCAAATGCCGAGTCAGCTACACCTGCCTCTGCCTTCCATTTCAGCAAATCCAGTGTGCAGCCCAGCTTTTTCAGACCATCATCGCATCCGGGGTACAGCGCCTTTCTGTGATCCTCTAACATGCGATCCAAATTCTCCCTCTCCTTTTCAGTTTCGCAGCGTCTCCGTGCATCAGCAATGGTCCGACCAAGATCATCAACGGGATCATCACGTGCCTCTTCTTCACCTTCCCCTTCACCTTCAGCATCCTCCATGAAAGTATCACCGAAATGAGCAAGATAGCTTTCATCGATGAAATCATCCCCTTCTTCATCTTCTTCCATTATAACCCCTCTTTCTCCATGCTTGGTCCAACAATTATAGCTTGGCATGAAACCGTGCCGAAGCAGATGCATGTGAACATCTCTTGAGGAAGAGTAACCCTTCTGATTCTTACAGATAACACATGGACAGATAACAAAACCCCCCTGCTTGTTCGCATTAGCCACTATGAGGAAATCTTTCAAACCCGTAGTGAACTCGCCGGAGAGTTGGTTACCGTACATCCATTGCCGATTCATCTGCATTATTATAATATAAAATATATAATTAACCATCATGCATTTGTTAAACTAACTAGCTACAAACAATATAAATTAAACAATGAACTGCACACATGCATATTTTATCAATGACACATCAAAGGTTCATCAAGTTGCTAACCGCGATCGAGGAGTGTGGCTCCAACACTTCATGTCATGTTTGTTTCATGCTCTTGGGGCATTTCATCAAACACCTTATGTGCATAAGAGGAACCAAAAGCAAACCTACACCCACTTGTGAAGAGAATGGCTCCAAATGGCTAAGTGTTGGCTGCTGGATGGGTATATATAGGGGAGGGGCTTTAGTTGCGGTTGGCCTGGCAAACCGTGACTAAAGGTGCCCGAAGGCCTTTAGTCGCGGTTGTCCTGGCCAACCGCGACTAAAGACCCTCACGTGCGCCAGCTGGCCACCGAGCGCCCTGGGCCCAGGCCTTTGGTCGCGGTTCACCTCCAGAACCGCGACTAAAGGTCCCATTAGTCGCGGTCCCTACAGCTTCGCGACTTATGGGGCTGGACGGAAGCCTGTTTTTCCACCAGTGAACCTTTGGGAAGACTTGGGTGAAGTCTTTATGATCTTGCTGTAAAAAACAGAAACTTTAGCGCTCACGAGATTAGCTGCCATTTTTTACTGGAGAGTGATTTTAGGTTTATTCTTTGTTAAGATGATTAATAGACAAATTACTCACGTCCACCAATTTATTACAGAATTTTTGGAGTTACATAAGTATACGTTTGATACAGACAGACTGTTTTGTTTTTGATAGATTCTGTTTTTCGTGTGTTGTTTGCTTATTTTGATGAATCTATGGCTAGTATCGGGGGGTATGAACCATAGACAAGTTGGAATACAGTAGGTTTAACACCAATATAAATAAATAATGAGTTCATTATAATACCTTAAAGTGGTGATTTGTTTTCTTATACTAACGGAGCTCATGAGATTTTCTGTTGAGTTTTGTGTTCTGAAGTTTTCAAGTTTTTGGGTAAAGATTTGATGGATTATGGAATACGGAGTGGAAAGAGACTAATCTTGAGGATGCCCAAGGCACCCCAAGGTAAAATTCAAGGACAAGCAAAATCCTAAGCTTGAGGATGCCCTGGAAGGCATCCCCTCATTCGTCTTCGTTTATCGGTAACTTTACTTGAGGCTATATTTTTATTCACCACACGATATGTGTTTTGCTTGGAGCGTATTGTATAATTTGAGTCTTTGCTTTTTAGTTTACCACAATCATCCTTTCTGTACACACCTTTTGGGATAGACACACATGAATCGGAATTTATTAGAATACTCTATGTGCTTCACTTATATCTTTTGAGCTAGATAGTTTTGCTCTAGTGCTTCACTTATATCTTTTAGAGCATGGTGGTGGTTTTATTTTATAGAAATTATTGATCTCTCATGCTTCACTTATATTATTTTGAGAGTCTTTTATAACAGCATGGTAATGTGCTTTGGCTATAAAATTAGTCCTAATATGATAGGCATTCAAGATGGGTATGATAAAAACTTTCATATAGAGTGCATTGAATACTATAATACTTGTTAGATGTTTTGAGATATAAAGGTGGTAATGTTAGAGTCATGCTAGTTGGGCAATTGTGAAACTGAGAAATACTTGTGTTAAAGTTGGCAAGTCCCGTAGCATGCATGTATGGTAAACGTTGTGTGACAAATTTGAAGCATGGGGTGTTCTTTTGAGTGATTTCCTTATGAGTGGTGGTCGGGGACGAGCGATGGCCTTTTCCTACCAATCTATCCCTCTATGGGCATGCATAGTAGTACTTTGCTTCGAGGGATAATAGACCTTTGCAATAATTATATGAGTTCTTTATGATTAATGTGAGTCCATGGATCATGCACACTCTTACCTTTCCGCAATTTGCTAGCCTCTATGGTACCATGCATTGCCCTTTCTCACCTCAAGAGTTGGTGCAAACTTCGCCGGTGCATCCAAACCCCGTGATATGTTACACTCTGTCACACATAAGCCTCCTTATATTTTCCTCAAAACAGCCACCATACCTACCTATTATGGCATTTCCATAGCCATTCCAATATATATTGTCATGCAACTTTCCACAGTTCCATTTATTATGACACGCTCCATCATTGTCATATTGCTTTGCATGATCATGTAGTTGACATTGTATTTGTGGCAAAGCCACTTTCATAATTCTTTCATACATGTCGCCCTTGATTCATCGCATATCCTGGTACACCGCCGGAGGCATTCACATAGAGTCATATTTTTGTTCTAGTATCGAGTTGTAATATTGAGTTATGAGTAAATAAAAGCATGATGATTATCATTATTAGAGCATTGTCCCATGTGAGGAAATAAATAAAAGAGGCCAAAGAAGCCCAAACAAAAAAAGAGGCCAAAGAAGCCCAAACAAAAAAAGAGAGACCAAGGAAGCCCAAATAAAAAAATGAGAGAAAAAGAGAGAAGGGACAATGTTACTATCCTTTTTCCACACTTGTGCTTCAAAATAGCACCATGATCTTCATGATAGAGAGTTTCTTATTTTGTCACTTTCATATACTAGTGGGAATTTTTCATTATAGAACTTGGCTTGTATATTCCAATGATGGGCTTCCTAAAAATGCCCGAGGTCTTCGTGAGCAAGCAAGTTGGATGCACACCCACTTAGTTTCTTTTGATGTGATTTCATACACTTATAGCTCTAGTGCATCTGTTGCATGGCGATCCCCACTCCTCGCATTGACATCAATTTATGGGCATCTCCATAGACCATTGATTAGCCGCATCAATGTGAGACTTTCTCATTTTTTGTCTTCTCACATAACGCCCATCATCATATGCTATTCCACCTATAGTGCTATATCCATGGCTTGCGCTCATGTATTGCGTAAGGGTTGAAAAGGCTAAAGCGCATTAAAAGTATTAACCAATTGCTCGGCTTGTCATCGGGGTTATGCATGATGGGAGCATTTTGTGTGACGAAAATGAAGCATGGCCAAACTATATGATTTTTTAGGGATAAGCTTTCTTTGGCTATTTAATTTTGATAAGACATAATTGCTTGGTTAGCATGCTTGAAGTATTACTATTTTTATGTCAACATTAAACTTTTATCTTGAAACTTCTGGATCTGAACATTCATGCCACAATAAAGAGATTACATTGAAAATTATGTTAGGTAGCATTCCACATCAAAAATTCTGTTTTTATCATTTACCTACTCGAGGACGAGTAGTAATTAAGCTTGGGGATGCTTGATACGTCTCCAACGTATCTATAATTTTTTATTGTTCCATGCTATTATATTATATGTTTTGGATGTTTAATAGGCTTTAATATACCTTTTTATATTATTTTTGGGACTAACCTATTAACTGGAAGCCCAATGCAAATTGCTGTTTTTTTTGCCTATTTCAGTGTTTCACAGAAAAGGAATATCAAACGGAATCCAAATGGAATGAACCCTTCGCGAGGATCATTTTTGGAACAAACGCAATCCAGGAGACTTGGAGTGGACGTCAAGGAAGCAACAAGGCGGCCACGAGGTAGGAGGGCGTGCCCCGGGGGGTAGGTTCCCCCACACCCTCATGGGCCCCTTGTGGCTCCACCGACCTACTTCTTTCGCCTATATATATACTCATATACCCTAAAAACATCTAAGAGCACCACGAATCCCTATTTCCACCGCCACAACCTTCTGTATCCATGAGATCCCATCTTGGGGCCTTTTCCGGCGCTCCGCCGGAGGGGGAATCGATCACGGAGGGCTTCTACATCAACACTGTAGCCTTTTCGATGATGTGTGAGTAGTTTACCACAGACCTTCGGGTCCATAGTTATTAGCTAGATGGCTTCTTATCTCTCTTTGGATCTCAATACAAAGTTCTCCTCGATCTTCTTGGAGATCTATTCGATGTAATTCTTTTTGTGGTGTGTTTGTCGAGATCCGATGAATTGTGGGTTTATGATCAAGATTATCTATGAACAATATTTGATTCTTCTCTTTCTTTTATGCATGATTTAAATATCTTTGCAAGTCTCTTCTAATTATCAGTTTGGTTTGGCCTACTAGATTGATCTTTCTTGCAATGGGAGAAGTGCTTAGCTTTGGGTTCAATCTTGCGGTGTCCTTTCCCAGTGACAGCGGGGGCAGCAAGGCACATATTGTATTGTTGCCATCGAGGATAAAAAGATGGGGTTTATATCATATTGCTTGAGTTTATCCCTCTACATCATGTCATCTTGCCTAATGCGTTACTCTGTTCTTATGAACTTAATACTCTCGATGCATGCTGGATAGCGGTCGATGTGTGGAGTAATAGTAGTAGATGCAGAATCATTTCGGTCTACTTGTCACGGACGTGATGCCTATGTTCATGATCATGCCTAGATATTCCCATAACTATGCGCTTTTCTATCAATTGCTCGACAGTAATTTTTTCATCCACCGTAATACTTATGCTATCTTGAGAGAAGCCACTAGTGAAACCTATGGCCCCCAGGTCTACTTTACATCATATAATTTTCCAATCTACAATTCTAGTTTACTATTTATTTTGCAATCTTTACTTTCCAATCTATACAACCAAAAATACCAAAAATATTTATCTTATTATCTTTATCAGATCTCACTTTTGCAAGTGGCCGTGAAGGGATTGACAACCCCTTTATCACGTGGTTGCAAGGTTCTCGATTGTTTGTGCAGGTACTAGGGACTTGCATGTAGTCTCCTACTGGATTGATACCTTGGTTCTCAAAAACTGAGGGAAATACTTACGCTACTTTGTTGCATCACCCTTTACTCTTCAAGGGAAAACCTACGCATGCTCAAGAGTTAGCACCCGGCGACTGCCCTCCAACGAGGGTGCGAGGAAGTGTTGTGTTGGTCTGTCCAGCGGCGGCTATGTTAGGAGCAAACCAGACTGGAGGCTAAAGGGAACGAATTGGGATTTTTCCTGCTGTCGATCGATATGGAAGGCGCTCGTTTGGGCCACGAGCCTGCTATAGGGCCTGCCTTGCACTTACGTTATTGGCCCATCCAAACTGAAACATTTTTCTTCATTTTTTACATTGACTACTCGTGCGTTGGGACGAACATAACTAGCCTGGAACTTGTTAGTTTTACTAGTTCATGTGTAATTAAATACGTTGCCAAAACTGGTTAGTTTCACTAGTTTGTAGTTAGTTTCTTATGGCTCTTGCAAAACTTTATTTATTGATTGTTAACATTCAAGTTTGCAGCCACCCGAACATACCTAGACGACTCAAACTAGGTGCACACTTTCCAGCCACCAGAGGCGGCTGCCCATACCAGCCCCTACGGTGGCGTCGCCCCTTTTTGCTTGTATGATTGGGTAGTGAAAAATATTCCAGTGGTGCTTTTGATTTACCCACAGAATGGTTGAATTCCTTGTTTCTATGAACTGAGTTCGCCAATAATGTGAATGCCAGTCTTTCATCCTATTGTAGATTGCTTAGATCTCGATATGCCGAATGTAATCGCATGAAATATACAGTAAAAGCCAGTGTGATGTGTGTGGCTACAATTAGTCTGACTACACGTCCTCATATAACATATCAAGGACGCACCATCTTACCATATTAACCATTCAACTTACCAATGCACTGTGGAAAGAAAGTAGTATCGGGACTGCGTATCCAAGCAATTGATGCCATGGACTCCTTCGTAGAACCTTCTAAGTGAAAAAGAAGTTGCAGTGTGACTGTACAAAGAGCTAGCGTAAGTTCAGTTACCTGCTTCTCGGAATTTTAGTTAGCCACTTTTGCAAAATTGTTCAATTAGTTGCTTGGCCTAATTTAGTTTGCTATTGATTACATAATGCCATAGCCTGTTAATCCTATTATAGACTGCGCCTATCTATGTGTTTGATACTTGTTGTTAAGAATTACCTATTTGCCTGAACTTAAATAGCTACTTAAGCACGTAGATAGCTGGTCATATGTACTTCTAGGGTGCAGCAGAATTCACGTGTAATTTACGTTTTGATACCCTGTTTGTTTAAATGGTTTGCTGTTATCACTTGTAGCACTAGTAATGTTTGCATGTTCATAGATAGACAATTGTCAGGTTTATATGAGGACACCGTCTTTTTAACTTATGTCTGTTTTGGAATCATTTTGCTTACATCAAAGAAATTTACAGATGTCTGTGTTGCTGGTAAACGGTACCCACTAGTTACTTTAATATGTTGCCAAGAACTTGTTAATTTTACTAGTTCATGTGTAATTAAATACGTTGCCAAAACTGGTTAGTTTCACTAGTTTGGTGTTAGTTTCTTATGGCTCCTGCAAAACTTTATTTATTATTGCTAACATTCAAGTTTGCAGGATCCAACTGAAACTCCGTTGGCACAACAGGTATGTTTACAGAAACTTCCTTGTTTACCTGGTTTGCTGCTATAACTTGTTGCTGTAATCATCTTACCAACCTCAAGTTTTCAGGATCCAATTGGAAGCCCAATTGCACAACATGTACATTTTCATAAATATATTTGTGTAACAGGTTTGCTGCTGTAACTTGTTGCTCTAATCAAGTTACTACCTACTCAACTTTTCAGGATCCAAGAGAAACTCCAAGGCCACAACAGGTTCCTTTTGCAAAACTTGTTTGTTTAAATACTTTGTTGCTGCAACTGGTTGCTCTAGTCACGTTACTGGCTACTCAACTTTTCAGGATCCAAGAGAAACTCAAATGCCACAACAGGTACCTTTTGCAAAACTTGTTTGTTTAACTGCTTTGCTGCTGCAACAACCGGTTACAATGATTTTAATAACTACTTTTCAGTATCCAATTGAAACTCTTTATTTCCTTGTTTGTTTAACTGGTTTGCTATTAAAACTCCCACTTTAGATGTTTTGCTAACTTCAACTTTTTGGAATCCAATCAGAACTTTAATGGCAAAACAGGTTAGCCCAAGATCAAAGAGCGAGGTCTCCATGGACGTTGTATCATCCCACAGCAGTGGCCCCGGCCCAATCGTGCATCATGAATTGCAAACTTCTCATGCTCTAGAGGCTAAATGGTAGAAAGAGATTCTTATTTTCCACTTAGAGATGAAGTTGACATGTTGAGGAAGAAAATAGCACAACCACAAGCAGTACTCAAGACAACCATTAAATATTTGGTGGATTTCAAAATGAAGCAAGCTGAGACTGACCACATTGTTAAGGTCTTGAAGGAAAAAAGGAAATTAAATTCCCACTTGGTAAATCATAGGTGAAATGTTCTTTCCATCGTTGAATAACCTTTGTGTTGTTTTTTCATGTAATCGATCAAACCATATGTTTTAGAGATCATGTAATAATTGTTTTCTATTTTTTGGTTTGTAATTTTATTTGAGCACAAGTCTGTATTAATTGATAAGACTCGAAGACATCTCATTTTGATTGTTGTGCCAGACCTACAAATATGCCAATCGGACTGAATGTGCATTCAGCAATAATAGTAGTATAGATAGACCATAAGTGGCACGCATCCGAAAGGGCCAAGATGATGTACTAGCTTCGCTAAAAAAAGGATGCTCTTCTAGCAAAAAAAGTATAGCGGCCTGGCTTATGTTTGTTAGTTGATATTATTGATCCATATACTCTATAAGTGTTTATATGTCTGTTAGTTTTGTACATTATTGGTCGATTGACTCGGTATTTGAATCTTGATACATTTCTTGTGTACATATCTAAATGGGAGTACACATTATGCTGCGTGTGACATTTGAGTTGGACATAAAGTGTTCCAAACATTCGAATTCACCTTAAACTGGATTCTAGCTTCTGAATTCGAGTATCAACATTTGTAAATTATATTCATGTATGACAGTGGTATACATATTTGTCGTGCTTTTGAGGATATATAAAAACACATAGAATGGTTTATAGAGATTCGTATATGAATACAAAATGGACTCGAATTTAGTTGCCAGGGTAAACGTGGATGCTTATTGTCCCAAAATTCGAAAGAAGCGGCAAAATGTCCACTCCCACATCGGCTGCCCGAAGCCAAGTGTTTGGGAGATGGAAATTACTGTCTACCCCTTACATGGATAATCCATCGGCCCGATTTCCACTGCTCTCAATAGGGGTAAGTTAGTGTAGGATCAAAAGTATCTCTAGATGGGGGGTGATTACACTACTTGACCAACTAAAAATCTAATATTTTCCCAATTTTAAGTCTTGGCAGATTTTAGCAACTTAGCACTAGTCAAGCAACCAACCTACACATGCAAGTCTAAGAGTATAGTAGCGGAATGTAAAACATTGCACATGAAGGTAAAGGAAGGAGTTTGGAGGGAGCAAACGCAATGTAGACATGGACATTTTTGGCGTGGTTCCGATAGGTGGTGCTATTGTACATCCATGTTGGTGGAGACTTCAACCCATGACGGGTAATGTTTGCGCAAGTCCACGAAGGGCTCCACCCATGAAGGGTCCATGAAGAAGCAACCTTGTCTATCCCACCACGGCCATCGCCCATGAAGGACTTCCTCACTAGGGTATATCTTCACATAGTAGGCGATCTCCTTGCCCGTACAAACTCCTTAGTTCAACTCCACAATCTTGACGGAGGTTCCCAAGTGACACCTAACCAATCTAGGAGACATCACTCTCCAAAAGGTAATAGATGGTGTGTTGATGATGAACTCCTTGCTCTTGTGCTTCAAATGATAGTCTCCCCAACACTCAACTCTCTCACACAGATTTGGATTTGGTGCAAAGAAGATTTGAGTCGAAAGCAACTTGGAGAAGGCTAGAGATCAAGATTCATATGGTTGGAATGGAATATCTTGACCTCAACACATGAGTAGGTGGTTCTCTCTCAGAAAATGTATGATGGAAGTGTAGGCATGTTCTAATGGCTCTCTCCCCGAATGAAGAGTGGGTGGAGGGGTATATATATACTCCACACAAAATCTAACCGTTACACACAAATCACCAAACTCGGTGGGACCGAATCATAAAACTCGGTCAGACCGATCTAGTTCAAAATGTGAATGTTAGGCTTTTCGGTGGGACCGACATGTCAACTCGGTGGGACTGATTTCATTAGGGTTAGGGCATTACGTAATCTCGGTGAGACCGATTACACAAACTCGGTGGGACCGATTTTGGTAATAAGCTAACAGAGAGTTGGTCAGGCAAACTCGATGGGACCGATTCGCTCATCTTGGTGAGACCGAAATGTTACGAAAGGGAAATAAAGAGTTTGCATTGCGAACTCGGTGGGACAGATCGCTCATCTCAGTTGGACTAAAACATTATGAAGGGAAATAGAGAGTTTGCAATCCCATCTTGGTGAGACCGAAATCCCTATCGGTGAGACCTAAGTGACTAGGGTTTTGTGGTAGTATGTCAACTGAACTCGGTGGCGCCAGATAGAATGTTTTGGTGGGGCCGAGTTTGACTTTTGGTTTGGGACATATGTGGATATGAGAAAGTGGTTGAGGGTTTTTGGAGCATATCACTAAGCATTTTGAGCAAGTAACTCATTAATCAACACCTCATCCCCTTTTAATAGTATTGGCTTTTCCTATGGACTCAATGTGATCTTGGTTCACTAAAAGTAAAATGTAGAGTCTTGAGCTTGAGCCAATATATGTCCTTAGCATTTTGAGGGGTCCACATTCCTAATCCATGCCACGCCAATCATTGAGCTTTCTTGAAATATTTATCTTGAAATAGCATTAGCTCAATGAGCTATATGTTGTTTAGAATTACCAAAACCACCCAGGGATAGTTACACTTTCAATCTCCCCCTTTTTGGTAATTGATGACAACATATAGATCAAAGCTTCGACAAATGATCATAAGATTGAAATACATCGTCACTTTGAGAAGTATGTGATAAGCAAGAGTTCCTCCTAAATTTGTGCATTGTTTAAAATTTGCTTTTGAATGCAAATGCACAGTCGATTAGGATCATGGGTCACTCTTCCATGTCACATACATCTTGGTGGAGCGCTCAAAATGAGGAAAATTAAAAGCATGCACTCATCACCAAGCAAAATGAATGATCATATAAAAGATATAAGAGATAATATCATCCAAGCAAGCATTAAAGTAGCATATGATCAAACACATGATCAGACAAGTATCTCACATAGACATAGAGTATCAACCAAGCACACAAAAAGTTCACCAAAAACAAGAGGCAAAGAGGCAAAACACACTCTCTCGAAGCCTATGAAATATACACTTCTCCTCCTTTGATAACAAGTTACCAAAAAGTTTGAAAATGCATAGTGCTATGCGTCTCTCAGGCTTGGTCTTCGGGAGGTGGTGTAGAGAGAACTCCAAGGACGAAGGCATCTGTTGATGTAGTTGGAGATGGTGGAGTGGCTGCTGGAGGTGGCACTGAAGCTGTAGCTGCAGGTGCTGACCCTGTAGCTCTAGTATCTAGTACTGTCACTGGAGCAGACCTCCGACCTCTAGGCACTCACTGAAAAGCATCAGTAGTTTCCTTCCCTTTCCTCTCTTCTGCTTCCTCCTGGAGCTGCTCAACTGCTGTTTGTATCTCAGTAACCTTCAGATCAAGATCATGAAATTTTGTCTCTATGATCCTCTCCAAGCTCTCCTAATTCTGAGTCAAGGTGGCCAAGCCCTTCTCAATCCTCAAAGTAGATTGGATCAGATATGCCAGCTGATCTTGCTTGCTCTTTAGGAAAACTTGAGATGCTTTCTCAACACTTGGCATCTTGGTAGCTTTCTCTGCCTTAGCTTTAGCTCTCTTCTCTTGTGCTTGAGCTGATGAAGGTTCATTCTCATTCATGACAACTTCATTGTATTCAAACTCTGCGAGCAAGGGTAAATGCTCATTGTCCAAAAATTATGTTCCTGTGCCCATCTTAGAATTGATGAGCTCCTGAATGTGTGGAGCATACCCACAACTTCTCTTTTGGTCAGCAGCTGTCCTCTTGATTGTCTCTACAATCAGGCTCATGACTTTAAACTTTTGAGGAACATCAAAGATTTGCAACAGGTTGATGGAATGTCCTCTGATCATCTTTTGATCTCCTGACTTGGGTAGCAAGGTGTGCCTTAGGATTGTGTTGATGGTAGGCAAACCAGACAACAAGTAACGTACAGACCCAAGCTTGTGTGTCTCCAAAGCTTTATCAGGGATCTCTTTGTACATATTAGCCATAGTGTTGTGGTCTTTCTTCTTCTTAGCATACACATCCAAGTCATCCTCATGTTCTTCTGGAGCATTGATCAATCCAGCCCATTCTTCAACAGTAGATTGGTACCTTGTACCTTCAAACATCCATACTATCATCCCATCTGGATAGAAGTGAGCGGTGGAATAAAACTGCATGATTAGCTCATCATTCCATTTTGTGAGCTTCTGCCCAACAAACTTATCTACTCCACATGCTTTGAAGCTCTCATATACTCTTGGGAAGTGATCTTCATTCTCCTTGATGTATTCCCAATCAAACCATCTCATGTCACAGACAATTGGCTTCTTGTCAAGCAAAATAGTCTCATAGAAATCTTGTTGTTCTTTTGTATGAAACCTGTAGCCAACTGCAGTCCTCCTCCTCACAGCATAGGGATCAGACTGTCTCCACAATCTCAGTGCAGCATCTTTTCTAATGTGCATGTCTTCAGCCATTGGATGAGCATCATTGTGGTCTGGAATCTTAGGTTTCAGTTTCCTTAGCACTAGTGCCTTGTTCTTCTTTTCTGTAGGAATATTTCTAGTGTTCCTCTTAGGCTTACAAGGCTTCTGAGCTTGAGCTTTGGGAGCAATATTGGACTTTGATGGAGCAGCCCCTGACTTGATAGCATCTCCCATAAGCTTCTGAGACATGGGAGTTGGTGCAGCATCCTCTTCTTCTTCCTCTGAATCTCTTACCATAGTTGACTTTCCAAGAACTTTTGCAGTAGTGGTTCTTGCCCTCTTCTTTTTCTTGTCATCTCCTGCTGCTTCACCATCATCTGATTCTATGGTGAATTTCAAGGTCTCTCATGTTGGAACTTTCCTTGGCTTTGACATTGGGATTCTATTGGCAGGTGCCTTCATGTTCAAGCCTGGGTTTGTTGCAGCAGTTGTGCCATACTCCTTCTTCAAGACTTTCTTATTTGAGGTGGCCTCATCCTCAACACCCACATAGTCCTCATCCTCAGAGTCTGAGGTTCTCTTCTTCCTTGCTCAAGTGGCTGCCTTGGGAAAGTTACTAGGTGTTCTCCTGCTGCCCTCATCATAGCTGCTTGAGGGATCTAAACCCTCACTCAATTGCACTTGTTCCTCAGATCTATTCTGACTGTCACTCTGGTCAGACATCTTGGCAATCTCACTGACAGCAGACCCTGTGAATAGATGTACATGAGGTAGAGTGGATGAGCATCACAAAGTGCAGAGTTTTTGCAAAACAGATGACTTGAAAACTTATTTCTAGTTCTCCACAGAAAGCATTTCGGAGCTACTGATTTGTTAAACTCGATGATACCGAAGCAATTTTGGGACCTAAACTAGTGAATTCGGTCAGATCGAGTCACAGTTTGGTGGCACTGAGATTGCTACGATTTCACAGAGAGTCGAACTCAGTCGCACCGATTTGCAATTTTCGGTCAGACCGAAAACGCATGTGCAATGGCCTAAGCCAAATCGGTGAGACCGATTTCTCCAACTCGGTCGGTCCGAGATGAGTTCGATGGAGACCTAACCCTAAATTTTCAAATCAAATCTAATCTAAGGGATGTTTGTTGTGGATAGATTGTTTGCATACGTGGTAAAGATCATGGCAAAGCAATGTGCTATGAATCGGAGTTAAGGAATTAGCACATAGTGTCAAACTCATATCCTAGTTCGGCAGAGGTTCGCTACGGCGGCAACGGCAAAGAAGATTTCCGTTGACGGTGATGGAAACTAGCTGCGGGAGGTCGCTGACAGCGAGGAGATGATCCGGAGACCCGAGGAGGCAGAGCAGGACACACGCGCAGGCTGAGGAGTTTGAAGAAATTTCCAAAATCTCACCCGTAGGTTTATTAATCCCGACCTTGGTGTGACCGAGTGCAACAACTCGGTGGCACTGAGATGCAGAATCGCAAGCGGTTACTGCAACTCGGTGTGACCGGAAAGTTCAAATTGGTTGCACCGAGATGGAAAACCTAGATCAACTTAGTGAACTCAGTGTGACCGAAGTGGATGATTCGGTCATACCGAAATGCACAAAGAGGTTTTGGAAGTTTAAGTCTATGACAAATCGGGGACTCCGAGTGCTCCTCACACAGAGTGGTTTGAATCTGAGTTGATCAAACTTTGTGATGTAGCATGAATATAGTTTGAGACGAGAAAAGCATAGATAGCTAGAGGGTGTTCTTTGGCATTCTTGTCCATCCATTTGGCAAAAGATAAAAAGCCAAACAATCAAAATAACAAATGGATGTCCTCGAATGAGTAAAATATGCAACCAACATGCACACACAATAAAATGGCAAATGAAATATGTGACAAAGCATGCACAAACACTCTAGAATCTATCAAGCAATTGGCAATGACTAGGTCATCTATATATGAGTATATTGACTTAGGAGTCAAATGAGAACATTTGATCATAGGTCATACTCATCGTTTAAGCACAAGTGGGGTTACCACTTTTACATAAAGCATTGTTGTGTTCACATCATTAGAGTTGCTTTAGCTCAATTGATTAGAGTAAAGCTCCCCGTAGATGTGATATCCCCCTAAGAAGGATGAACTAACCTTGGGTTTTGTCGATGATGACTTCGTGTAGGTGTTGAAGATGTGGATGCTCAATGTTGACGTACATCATTCGGAGCAATCCATTGGAGTGAGTTGCACTTTCAATACCTACACGGGTTAGTCCCACAAGGAACGAACAAGGATAACCATAGACATAGAGTGATGTACACATAGATGATGTCCATGAAAGCATTAGGTTACCTTGTCCCTTGTCTTACCAACAAGAGGGTTTGTGACTCCTGGAACTAGTGCAAGATGTGGAAGTTGTTTTCACATGTCCTCGCCAAGGATATGAGTGAAGTATGTTGGCGGAGTCACCCTCAAGAACTCTCTAGTTCTTCTTCTTCAGGATCCAAATGATCTTGATGGGAATCCTTGGAGTTGTAGTCGTACTTGATGTAGTAGAACTTGATGTAGTCTTGGGAACCCACTTGACCAAGGCCTTGGGAGCTTCTACAAATGCATCAATCTCCTCTTGAAGCTTGCCCTTGCCTTTTTGCTTGTGGTCTTGTGGTGGAAGATCATCTTGAGCTTGTGTCCCTTGGAAAGAAGTAGGGTCATACTTCTCTTGTTGAGGAACAAACTTCGTCTTGGGGTATTGATATTCTTCCCACTCAACTCCATTGGCATTGAACTTTCGTTCAAAACCAACACCTTGATTCTTCCGGTGTCGTCCTCGCTTGTGTACAATTTCCTCAAATTGCTTACTTCCTGCAAGGCTCTTGTAAACACCTTTCTCTATAATTCCCTTCAATAAGCTACTTTCTTGCTCAAGTGTAACTTTGCTAAGAGAATCATTAGTGGAATCAAGAGAACTACTAGAAGCAACAATATTGGATTTAACATGATTATTGTTACTACTAGAAGAAGAATCTTTCTTACTCTTGTTGCTAGATTTAACTTGTGGCATGTAAGTAGACAAGAGAAAACGCTTGGCAATGTAAGAAGAACTTTTCTTGCGAAGATCATCATTGATTGCTTTTAAGTACTCATGCTCTTGCTTAAGGTTGAGCTTTTCAAAGTGTAGCTTCTCATGAGTCTTTAAAAGTTCTCGATGATCTTCCAAGGTAGTTTCATGAGCTAACTTAAGAGTGTTTAGTTCTTTAGTTAGACGCTCAATCTCCTTTTTATCATCATCATTTGTTTTATCTTAATTATCATGATTAATAGCATGTTCATCATAGTTTTCATCACTAGAGTTGCCAACTAGTAAATCATCATCTCCTAGAAATCATCTTCATCACTATTGAAATCAACATACTCGGGGTGTGATACCTTTGGGCCTTTAGCCATGGAGCATCTTCCAATTCCTTCATTTGGTCAGTTAAATATGTCATAGGAGTTGGTTGACACAAGTGCTAGACCGGCAACACCTTCATCTTGAGTATATTCAGAGTCGGAGTGATAACATCTTTCAGAGTGATGGTCGAAGTCGGAGCCGGATACCCATTCACCAACATGAGCTTGATGTCTTCGTTTGGTGTAGCTCTTTGATGATTTGTCCTTCCTTTCTGAATCCTTGCTTCTCTGAGAGGTTCTTCGTTCATAACGATCATCTCTACTCCTTCTCTTTCTTGGTGGTGATTCTTCTCTTCTACTTCTTCTCTAGGGAGAATCTTCTGTTCTTCTGTAGGGAGTTGTACACTCATTTGAGTAGTGTCCGGGTCTTCCATAATTGTAGCAATTACGTTAACGACTTGAAGATCTTTTGTCATTGTAGGACCTTGACTTGGAACATCTTTCCTTGCTTCTACTCTTGTAGAACTTGTTGAAATTTTTACCATTAGGCTCAATTCTTCATTGAAGGCTTGTTTCTCACTTTATGATGTGGGAGCATCACATGAGGCTTTGTAAGAACCAGTTGACTTGTTGTGAAGCTCTTCCTTATCCTTGAGTGACATCTCATGAGCAACAATTCTTCCAATGACTTCCATAGGCTTGAGATATTTGTAGTTGGGCATCATTTGGATCAATGTGCACACGGTATCATATTTTCCATCCAAGGCTCTTAGGATCTTCTTGATGATGAATCTATCGGTCATCTCTTCACTTCGTAAGCCGGAAATCTCATTTGTGATGAGAGCAAGCCTAGAGTACATTTCAGCGACACCTTCACCATCCTTCATTTAGAACTTATCAAGTTGACTTTCAAGCACATACAATTTGGATTCCTTGACGGAGTCGGTACCTTCCTGCATATTGATAACCCACAATTATAGGGGATCGTAACAGTTTTCGAGGGAAGAGTATTCAACCCAAATTTTTTGATTCGACACAAGGCGAGCCAAATAATATTCTCAAGTATTAGCAGTCGAGTTGTCAATTCAACCACACCTGGATAACTTAGTATCTGCAACAAAGTATTTAGTAGCAAAGTAGTATGATAGTAATGGTAACAGTGGCAAAAGTAATGATAGCAGTATTGTAGTAGTTGTAACAGTAGCAACGGTAAAGTAAATAAGCAAAGCACAATATGTGAAAAGCTCGTAGGCATTGGAACAGTGATGTAATAGTTATAACATAGGGTGACACAGAACTAGCTCCAATTCATCAATGTAATGTAGGCATGTATTCCGAATATAGTCATACGTGCTTATGGAAAAGAACTTGCATGACATCTTTTGTCCTACCCTCCCATGGCAGCGGGGTCCTAATGGAAACTAAGGGATATTAAGGCCTCCTTTTAATAGAGTACCGGACCAAAGCATTAGCACTTAGTGGATACATGAACTCCTCAAACTAAGGTCATCACCGAGAAGTATCCCGATTATTGTCACTTCGGGGTTGTCGGATCATAACACATAATAGGTGACTATATACTTGCAAGATAGGATCAAGAACTCACATATATTCATGAAAACATAATAGGTTCAGATCTGAAATCATGGCACTCGGGCCCTAGTGAAAAGCATTAAGCATAGCAAAGTCATAGCAACATCAATCTCCAAACATAGTGGATACTAGGGATCAAACCCTAACAAAACTAACTTGATTACATGGTAAATGTCATCCAACCCATCACCGTCCAGCAAGCCTACGATGGAATTACTCACGCACGGCAGTGAGCATCATGAAATTGGTGATGGAGGATGGTTGATGATGACGACAGTGACAAATCACCCTCTCCGGAGCGCCGAACGGACTCCAGATCAGCCCTCCCGAGAGAGATTAGGGCTTGGCGGTGGCTTCGTATCGTAAAACGCGATGAAACTTTCTCTCTGAGTTTTTCTCCGTGAAATGGAATATATAGAGTTGGAGTTGAGGTCGGTGGAGCTCCAGGGGGCCCACGAGACAGGGGGGCGCACCCAGGGGGAGGGGGCGTGCCCCCCCCCCACCCTCGTGGTCAGGGTGTGGGCCCCCTGGCCTTGATTCTTTCGCCAGTATTTTTTATATTTTCCAAAAGTTATCTCCGTGCATTTTCAGGTCATTCCGGGAACTTTTGTTTTCTGCACAATAAACAACACCGTGGCAGTTCTGCTGAAAACAATGTCAGTCCGGGTTAGTTTCATTCAAATCATGCAAGTTAGAGTCCAAAACAAGGGCAAAAGTGTTTGGAAAAGTAGATACATTGGAGAAGTATCAACTCCCCCAAGCTTAAACCTTTGCTTGTCCTCAAGCAATTTAGTTGACAAACTGAAAGTGATACAGAAAAACTTTTACAAACTCTATTTGCTCTTGTTGTTGTAAATATGTAAAGCCAGCATTCAAGTTTTCAGCAAAGATTATGAACTAACCATATTCACAATAACACTTAGGTCTCATATTTACTCATATCAATGGCATAATCAACTAGCGAGCAATAATAATAAAACTCGGATGACAACACTTTCTCAAAACAATCATAATATGATATAACAAGATGGTATCTCGCTAGCCCTTTCTGAGACCGCAAAACAAAAATGCACAACACCTTTAAAGATCAAGGACTAAGTAAACATTGTAATTCATGGTAAAAGAGATCCAGTCAAGTTATACCCAATATAAACTAATAGTAGTGCATGCAAATGACAACATGCTCTCCAGCGGGTGCTTTTTAATAAGAGGGTGATGACTCAACATAAAAGTAAATAGATAAGCCCTTCGCAGAGGGAAGCAGGGATTTGTAGAGGTGCCAGAGCTCGATTTTAAAATAGAGATGAATAAAATTTTGAGCGGTATACTTTCACTGTCAATGCAACAACTATAAGACCTCGATATCTTCCATGCTAGATACATTATAGGCGGTTCCCGAAGAGAATGGTAAAGTTTATACTCCCCCACTACCAACAAGCATCAATCCATGGCTTGCTCGAAACAACGAGTGCCTCCAACTAGCAACAGCCCTGGGGGAGTCTTGTTTAATTATTTTGATTTGCTTTGATCTTTTTGATCATGGGACTGGGCATCCCGGTTACCAGCCATTTTCTCGTGAATGAGGAGCGGAGTCCACTCCCCTTGAGAATAACCCACCTAGCATGGAAGATACAGACAACACTAGGTGCAGCATGAGCTGCTCGAGCATATAAAACAGAATTTCATTTGAAGGTTTGGAGTTTGGCACATACAAATCTACTTGGAAGGGAAGGTAAATACCGCATATAGGAAGGTATGGTGGACTCATATGGAATAACTTTGGGGTTTATGGAGTTTGGATGCACAAGCAGTATCCCGCTTAGTACAGGTGAAGGCTAGCAAAAGACTGGGAAGCGAACAACTAAGAGAGCGACAACTGTCATGAACATGCATTAAAATTAATCAACACCGAGTGCAAGCATGAGTAGGATAAAATCCACCATGAACATAAATATTGTGAGGTCTATGTTGATTTGTTTTCAACTACATGCGTGAACATGTGCCAAGTCAAGTCACTCGAATCATTCAAAGGAGGATACCACCCTATCATACCACATCATAACCATTTTAATAGCATGTTGGCACGCAAGGTAAACCATTATAAGCTCCTAGCTAATTTAGCATGGCTTAAGCAACTATAATCTCTAGTTGTCATTGCAAACATGTTTATTCATAATAGGCTGAATCAGGAACGATGAACTAATCATATTTACAAAAACAAGAGAGGTCAAGTTCATACCAGCTTCTCTCATCTCAATCAGTCCATCATATATCGTCATTATTGCCTTTCACTTGCATGACCGAACGGTGTGTATAATAATAATAGTGCACGTGCATTGGACTAAGCAGGAATCTGCAAGCATTCAATTCAAGAGAGAAGACAAAGTAATATAGGCTCTAAGTTAAATCAATAATCATGCATATGAGAGCCACTAAACATTTTCATTATGGTCTTCTCCTCTCGACCACCAAAGGAAAGAAAAGAAATAAAACTATTTACACGGGAAAGCTCCCAACAAACAAAAGAAGAACGAGAAATCTTTTTGCGTTTTCTTTTAATTACTACTACAAGCATGGAAAGTAAACTCCCTATTTTTTTGGTTTTCTTAAGGTTTATCAAACACACAAGAAGAAAACTAGAAAAATAAATTAAACTAGCATGGATAATACAATGAAAGAGTATGAGCACCGACAACTCGAATAAGTGTGTGAACATGAATGTAAAGTCGGTGAGAAATATGTACTCCCCCAAGCTTAGGCTCTTGGCCTAAGTTGGTTTATGCCCAAGGATCGCGGCTACTCTCCCCGGTGTACTGAGGAGTGTCATCTGGATACCACTGGCTGGCGATCTCCTCCGGATCCCACTGATAACAAGATGGACGATAAGGGTCTAGTGGTGGTTTCGGCTCAGGCTCTGGAGATGATGTCTGGCCTCGGTGCGCGTACACGGCCTTCGGCAAGACGAGGTAATGGCCTGCAGTTAAATCAAACAAAGAAGGTGCGGGCAAGGTAATAATCTCATTGTGTTTCTTATTAAATCTCAGGTTATACAGAAGCATCTTATCATCATTGTCAACAATAAACTCATGTGCTACCATGCTCCTGTAATCTAAAAAGGTAAGGGGCAGCAGTGTCTCCTCTTTCTCATCATGCCTAAAAGGTATCTTGAAATGTTTAGCAAGGCGTGCAGCATAGATACCTCCAAAGATGGGGCCCTTTGTACGGTTTAGGCTTAACTGTTTAGCAATAACGGCACCCATACTAAAAGTGTTATCACCGAATAAGGCATGGAGCAGAATAATAATATCAGGAACACTGAAGTTTCCACTATTTCCACGACCAATTAAGCATCGACTACAAATATGGCAAAGTAGCGTAAAATAGGAAAATGTATGCTAGTGATTCTCGCATCGGAACCCTTCCTCGATTCCCCTACAGTAATAGTATCAATAAAACCATCCACATCTTTATGATGTGGTTCATCTAAGCTGCCTTCAAAGGGTATTCTACAAGCCGCGCAAAAATTACGTAATGACATTTCCTTAGCCTCATCATATAAATGAAAAGATACTGAAGGAGGTGAATTCTTAGGATAATAGTAAAACTTTTGCACGAAAGTATTGGTAAGTAAGAGATACTATTCGATCCGGTCGTGGAGGAAGCCGGTGAGGCCCGCATTTTCAGCCAAAGAATAAAAGTCTTCATAAATCCCGGCTGCTCTCAAGAAATTATCACAAGGCCACTCACACGGCCTTACTTCCACTACGCGAGGAAGATTATACTTGGCCTTTTCTTTCTCCTTAGCTTGTTTATCCTTGGAGCTTTGGGTAGAAGAGCCCCTCAAGAACAACCTCCTCATCTTTTCTGAAAATTTCTGAAATTTTTAGTAACTTCAAAATAAAAGTGAATCAAACTCAACAAAACTGATAGTGACTACTCCCACAAGTGCCTAGAGCCTATATCATGCATTAGAATTACTTGGGACCTCATAAATTTGACATGCAAGCTCAAGAACAGGGTCACCTATGCAGCAAAAAATTTCAATGAATAAAGCACTAGAACAAAAACTAATTGGATCATTGGAGGAGTCACATACCAGAGAACAATCTCCCAAAGCAGTTTTGTGAATGGAGCTTTGAGCAAGGAGATCGAAAATCGCAGCAAAATGAGATAGAACTCATGCTTGAGCTGGATGGGGATTTTTTTGGGAGGAAGATGGAGTGTCTGGGTGCAGGAATAATTGGAGGGGGGCCACCATGGGCCCACGAGGCAGGGGGCGCCCAGGGGAGGGGGCACGCCCTGGACCCTCATGGCCAGGTGCTTGCCCCCCTGCTGTGTTCACAGTACCTAAAATCCTCAAATATTCCGTAAAAAATCATACTAAATTTGTAGGGCATTTGGAGAATTTTTATTTTTGGGATATTTTTTTATTGCATGGATAATCAGAAAACAGACAGATAATACTATTTTTGCTTTATTTATTCTAAACAACAAAAAGTAAAAAGAGAGTACGGAAGGTTGTGCCTTCTAGTTTCATCTATCTCATGATCATCAAAAGGAATCCACTAACAAGGTTGATCAAGGCCCAGTTCTTTTGCCAGAATCTGGGGATTCTCCCAGAATCCGACCCCTACCCAGCTTCTCCAAGAATCCTTGAGCCCCATTTTTTTACAATCCTGTCTAATTAGACCCTAACTAGATAGGATTGTAAAACAAATGAGGCTCAAAGATTCTGGGAGAAGCTAGGTTGGGGTTGGATTCTGGGAGAATCCCCAGATTCTGGCAAAAGAACTG
The DNA here is from genome assembly GCF_002162155.2 of Triticum dicoccoides. Lineage (NCBI taxonomy): Eukaryota > Viridiplantae > Streptophyta > Magnoliopsida > Poales > Poaceae > Triticum > Triticum dicoccoides. The sequence continues at coordinate 225,057,325 of NC_041381.1, read as the reverse complement.
GGCCCAAGTCTTGTTAACAAACTCATTCTGAATAACATGCAACTGGAGAAATTTCGAATAACACTAGGTTACCTCAACGGGGATATGAACATCCCCAATAATAAGAATATCATATATTTTTTCTTGACAGTAGGAAGAGGAAATTCAAAACCTCCAATAATGATAGTTGGAATTTTTCCAATAGAATTGATGCTATGAACCTGAGGTTGTTTCCTCGGAAAGTGTACCGTATGCTCATTACCATTAACATGAAAAGTGGCATTGCCTTTGTTGCAATCAATAACAGCCCCTGCAGTATTCAAAAAGGGTCTACCAAGGATAATCGACATACTATCGTCCTCGGGAATATCGAGAATAACAAAGTCTGTTAAGATAGTGACATTTGCAACCACAACAGGCACATCCTCACAAATACCGACAGGTATATCAGTTGATTTATCAGCCATTTGCAAAGATAATTCAGTAGGTGTGAACTTATTCAATTCAAGTCTATGGTATAAAGAGAGAGGCATAACACTAACACCGGCTCCAAGATCACATAAAGCAGTTTTAACATAGTTTCTGTCGGGGAAGCTGATCCACGAACACCTATGGGGCCGGCGGACCGAGCCCCTTTCGGTTCGGCGGGGGGCGGAGGTCGCACGAAGAGCAGATCGAGGCGAAGCACATGAGCAGTTTACCCAGCTTCGGAGCTCTCCGGAGAGATAATACTCCTACTGCTGCTTGTCTGATTGTATTGAGTTCTTGCTCGGGAGCGCTGAGTGCTACAGTACACTCGAGCTGCTAACGAGACCGAGCATGAGTGTTTTCTAGTCTCGAACCGAACCCCCTCTACGTTGCGCATGGGCCTCCTTTTATATGCTCAAGGGGTCACTGACAGGTGGCAACGCAGACAAGGGTAAAAATGGAAAAGGAGTTGCGGTTGGTACAACTACCTGTACAGTGTATCATACCTAACCCTGACGGCAGGGGACAAAGGCATTAAATGCCCGTTTGTGTCGCCCAAATAGTGCAAAAAGGGCCGTCAGGGACGCCACCGCTTGCCACGATGGCAATCTTGTCAGCGTCGCTTGCCACCGCGCACCGCTGGCTGCACAGCCTCTCGCCACGCGCGCCTGGAAAGGCCCCAGGGCGACACGTTGGTGGATGCGCTGGAGCACGGGTACAGAGTGGTCGCTTGCCGCGGCAAGCGCCTTGCCGCGGTCGTTGTCTTGTCGCGCCCGGAAGCTTGCCGCTCTCCGGGCCTTGCCGGGACGCGTGGCGCGTCGCGGCAAGTTCCTTGAGATGCCTTGGTTGGCCTTCCCGGCAAGCTCCTCTTGCCGGGGCCTTGTCTTCTTGGCTTGAATACTTTGTTCTTGAATGGCTCCAAAGGAACCACGGAGGACCTTGGCGGTCACCCGGAAAGCCTTGCCGCGGGGCGCTGCAACTTCCCGTGCACAAGTTCGGGATACTAGGGTACCCCTACTCTAGTACACCGATAGGAGCCCCAGGCCTGAGCCACACATGGTGCCGAGCGCTGTTGGGCCAGGCCCAAAACAGGGCACGGGCACGCGCGGCCTGGGTTACGCCGTATCTTACTCCGTATCCACCACGCCCTCCCCCAACGGCACGCGTCGCATGCGGCGTCGTGGGAGAGATCATGGGTGGTTTCTTTATTCGGAAGGACGAAACGTCCGCCCCCTCCCTCTTTATAAGCAGGGGAAACAAGGGCAGTTCGCCCATCTCGCCGGTTGTTACTCCAATTTCACAAATCTCCGCCGCTCCCCCCTTCTTCCCGAAGCTGAAAGAGAGCAGCGCTCCTCCCCCCATTGCCACCAGCACCACCAACACCGTCGATCTCCTCCACCACCTCCGCCATGGCTCCGAAAGCCGACAAGGGGAAGGGCGTGAAATCGGTCGAGGCGCAGCGGCTCGCGGCGCTGCGAAAGGAGCGGGCCATCTTCCCCCCTCAGCTTGCCGCGAAGGACCTGAGGGAGTACTACTACCTCTTCTGGTCGACGGAGACGCGAGCGCATCCGCGCACGAAGGTACTCCCGGCTGCCGCTTCAGAACTGGCTCCGAACGGATACCCCTTCTTTGTGTTGTTCTTCTACTACGGCTCTGCCCGCCCTTCTCTGAATTTTTCTGTGACATCATGAACACCTATGGGTTCCGCCTCCTTGACTTCACCCCCAACACCGTTCTGACCATGGCAGTTTTCGCACATCTCTGCGAAAACTTTGTCGGAGTCCATCCAAACATAGCTCTTTTTCGCCACTTATTTATGCCCCAAGTCGAGAGAGGAGAGCCTTTATCCGGCGGAATCGCCTGGATCTCGAGAGTCGGCAAGAAGGAGGCTTATCTGGAGGGAGAGCTCCGCAGCAAGTGGGAGGAATGGAGAGCAGAGTGGTGCTGGATTGTCGAGGAGAACCCGCAGCCATTTACCGCCCTGCGACAAGCCCCAATAGCGCGTGGCAATGATTGGAGCAACATGGCCCCAAAAGACGATAGGCTGAAGATTGTCGTCACTCGGATCCTTCGCCTCAGGCTTGCCGGGCTCACCGTAGGCGCCGTTGGCGCAGATTTTCTTCGCAGCCGCATCGCCCCCCTGCAGGAGAGGAGGAGACCCGCCTAGGAGTTCCAGAACTCAGCGGATATCATGAGGCTGCGCCCGGGCCTCAACTTCAACTTCACTGTCCTGGAGCTGGACGCGATGCTCCTGGAACTGTTCAAGCGCGATCCCCAACATCCATTCATGTTGCCGAGGGGTGTCGTTCCGTTGTGCAACAACTCCTCGCTCGACCGCATCCGTGCAATGATGCCGCTATGCGACTCGCATGGAATTGTCCCAACTTGGCAAGAGCCGGCAGACGCCGTCGTGCAGGAGTTCTTTGACGGCTTGGTTCAAGTGCCGGTACGCTCCGACGAGCAGAAAAGCCTCACCCGCGACACCACCGACGCGGAGATGCAGCGCATCGCCACTAGGCTGGAAGAGGCGGCGGCAGCAGCTGCCGCGGGCGAGTTCGGGTTCACCATGGAGGAGGCAGAGGCAGCAGAGGCGGCAAGCCTTGTCGAGCGAGAGGAGTTCGCCGGCGAGGAAGAGCTTGTTGGGCCCGAAGCCGAGTCGAGCGAGCCCGGCGAGGGAGAGCTTGTCGGGCCCGAACCTTCAGCCAACTCGTCGCAAGCGGAGCCCCCAGCTCCACTAAGAAGGCGTCTCCGCAAGGCTGGGGATGTCGCGGGGCGGCAGACGAGTCAACAGCCGCCGTGCCGCGCGACATGCTCTACCGCGGCAAGCACTGTTGCCGCGGGAGCGCCTCACGCCGCTGCGGCAACTGGGGCGGGGTCTTCCCGGTCCACTGCTACTGCCCCTGCCAAGCAGGCAAGGGAACCTACTCCTCCGCCTCGTCGCACCGGAGGCGAGCCGGACTTCGATCTCTCCACGCTCAGCTCCGACGAGGAAGAAGAAGAGTAAGATTCTTTGCTATACTTGTAACTTCTTCAATTTTGTTGCTTTGTCTTGTATCTGATTTGCTTTACTCTGAACCTATTCCTTTTCAGGACGTTGGCCCAGAGAGCGGTGAAGAGAGCCAAGGCCCCGGTGATTGTCATCGAGGATGATCCCATTGCGACGGCAGGGGACATGTTCGAAACCACCTTGCCGGACCCGGCAAGCATTCCTCAAAGCAGCCCCCAGCGTAAGTATATGGTTTACTTCTTGCTGTCAGGCGCTCATGGGTGCTCTTTCTTCGCTGATATCTGACTGTTGGTTTGTGTAGGAGCAGAGCAGCCTCACCAAGAGTGCCCGGAAGCCGCTCCCGAAGTGCCATCTGCTTCGACTACATCGCCAAGGGAGGCTTCCCCGGCAAGGGAGCGTTCTCCGGCAAGGGAGAATTCTCCGGCAAGGGACAGTTCTCTGGCAAGGGACAGCACCAGTGATCCTCCGGTGGTTGAGACCACGACTGCAGATCCTAGCACAGGTAATCCTTTTGCCTGAAAACTTCCCTTGGGTTCTTCTTCTTCTGATTTTCTTTTTGGATATTTGTTTGACTTTTCTCCCCTCTTCGGTCGTCAGATCCATCTGCTACGGATCCGATGGAAACCGAGGTCGCCGGCGAGGAGAACGCGCGTAGCAACACCGACGACGCTGTTGCCACCGAAGGAGAAGCCGGCGCTGATGATCCCGCCGGTGAAGAGGCCGCCAAAGCTGCCGCCGCAGAAGCTGGCGAGGGACCCGACGATCGCACTGACGGCCCCGAGGCCGCAGGAGCGCCAGGCGCTGCGCCGACCGTCGATCCCTCTGCCGCTGCTGCAGCGCCAGACTCCGAAGAGCCCCAGCCCGGTGCCTATTTGAAGGCCGGCGACGGCATCTTCATCAAGCTCCCCTGGCGTCAAGCTCCAGGGCGCCGGTCGAAGGAGAAGCCTTGGATGGAGAGGTGCTCGCCTCCGCTGGGCTGACGCTGGTCGACGCGCCAAGCAGCAGCAGCGACGAGCCTGAGGAGGAGCGACTGCTGCGGAAGTTGCTGTTGCTTTACCGCGCCCGATAAGCCAAGCTGGAATCCCGAGAAGCGCTTGTCGCGAAGGCGGGAGTGGACATTGAGAAGCGCGCTGAGGAGCTCCGGGGTCTCAGGCAGGAAACTCTCCGATCCCTGGCAGAGGAGTGGGAGCAAGTCATCGAGCAGCGGAAAGCCTTCCTCCTCGAGAAGGCTGAGGTCGAAGAGCAATAGCGGCTCGCTGCCGAGAAGCTATCTGCGCAGGAAGGTGAGTTGGCGCAGCGCAAGGTCAACCTTGACAGCCACGAGGAGGAGCTTGCCGCGCGGGAGCAAGCAATTGGCGGGGCTCTCAAGTAAGCAAAGCATGCTACCGCAGCTGCCGAGGCTGCCAAGAAAGAGCTGGAGACGAAGATGGCGCAGCTGGAGGCCGACCTCAAGGCGAGCGGCGAGGAGCTTGCCGCGCTCAAGCATGAGCGCGAGAAGGACGCCGCCGCTCATGGCAAGCTGCAGGGTCGTCTCGCTGAGAGGAGCAAGGATCTTAGTGCCGCCAAGGATTCCAACGCAGATCTTGAGTTGAAGCTGGCTACTTTGACCAAGACGCTGGACGGCGCGAAGGAGCAGGAGGTGGCCTTAAAGGAGAAGATCAAGGCCGACGAGGCGCTGCTGGCGAGTGCTGCTGCCGCCCAGAATGCTTTTAGGGAGACTATGGAGCACTGGACCGAGGGTCTCGTGAATGTTGCCGCAGCCATCGACAGGGAGCTGGCGCAGCTGGGGATGGAGGATCTCGGGTACTCCTCCGATGAGCACCTCCAACCCAGCGCCAAGCTCAGCTTGTTCTTCAAAGGCATGGCGACGGCCCTCCAGCGACTCCGGGAGAATATCCCAAAGCAGCTGGCCGACGAGTCGCGCAAGATCTGCGCGGGAGTTCTTCAAAAGGTGCTGGTGAAGGTGGCCTTCCGCAACCCAGGCCTCAACCTCACCAACGTCCTTAGGTCCCTGCCACCGGATGCCGATCTGGAAGCGCTCAAGGCCCTTGTCGCACCCATTGTGGACAAGGTGAGCGAGATCAAGAGGGTTGAGGGCGATCGCGTAGATTAGGTCGCCCATTTTCTCTTTTTCTTTGTCGTTGCTGGTCATGTCATGAGAACAATCTGTTAGAGCTGCGAGAAGTTATCTTGTAATATAACTCTATTTTGAGTAGAGACTACTGTGTTATTTCCTTTACTTGATTCCTTCCTTTGTATGTTTTTGCATTACACTTTTAGGGAACTTGTCGGCGCAGGCACCTTAGCCGCGAGCGCTGAGTGCGGGACATCAGCAGCCTGCTGGCGGTGCCGCTTCCGACAAGAAACCTTGTCACAACTAGCCGCAGCTCACTTAAGTTGTTGAGCGGACTCGAAACAAAGTAAGTGCGCAACTAGCTACGAGTTGGTTCCTCTGCGCACAGGTTTTCCATACAAAATACGGTCGTTCGAGGAAGATAACTTAAAAATTTAAAACTGATTGCTCAAACTTTGGCAACTTAGCTTTTTTGTTGTTTGCTTTTCGGTAAGGCGAAACTTCCTTGAACGATGCCTAGTCCACACCATTATCTTCTCCTTTCCCCCCGGCAAACTTGTGTGCGAGGGAACCTTCCTTTCCTTTTTGAGAAAAAGAAAGAAGAGAAAATAAAGATATGGAGCCTTACGGCTCGTGATTGCTTACCGGGGGTAGGCGCTGCACAAAGTGTCAGATAACGCATGCAAAAATAAAGTAGACAGCATGATATTGACAAGATGTGCGGAGCACATGAGCTTTTCTTATGCACGGGGTCTGCGCCCGGCTTTGTACAAAAAATTACATGCAACATCAGCAAGACTTGTACAAAAGGTGGTTGCCGGAAAAGATTCCAGCAACCGCGTCCTACGGGTAAAACTTACGAATATGCTCAATATTCCAGGAGTTGCTCAACGGAACACCATCTTCGGTCTCAAGGCGGACAGCGCCAGGCCTAGTGACTTGTTTCACCCGGTAAGGGCCTTCCCACTTCAGCGTCAACTTGTTGGAATTCTTGGCGGACTGAACGCGCCGAAGAACAAGGTCGCCTTCCTCGAGGCTTCTGGCATTAACTTTGTGGCTATGGTAGCGGCGCAAAGCTTGCTGGTATCGAGCAGCTCGTACAGCAGCCTGAAGACGGTCTTCCTCAAGGAGCAGCGCGTCATCTTGTCGCAACTGCTCTTGCTCGAGCTCATCATAAGCGAGCACTCGAGGTGACCCGTATACGAGTTCCATGGGAAGAACTGCCTCTGCTCCATATACTAGAGCGAAAGGTGTCTGGCCAGTGGCTCGATTTGGTGTCGTCCTAATCGACCAAAGAACCACCGGCAGCTCCTCAATCCAGTTCTTTCCGCACTTGCGCAGCCTGTCGAAAGTTCTGGTCTTGAGTCCGCGCAGCACTTCAGCATTCGCCCTCTCCGCTTGACCGTTGCTTCTTGGATGAGCAACAGAAGCGAAGCAGACCTTGGCGCCAAGATCTTGGACGTACTGCATGAAGGTGCAGCTCGTGAATTGCGTGCCGTTGTCGGTGATGATCCTGTTAGGGATCCTGAAGCGGCAAATAATCGACCTGAAGAACTTGACTGCTGACTGTGCTGTCACCTTCCTCACTGCTTCCACTTCCGGCCACTTTGTGAACTTGTCGATTGCAACGTACAAGTACTCAAAGCCCCCGACAGCTCGGGGAAAGGGGCCGAGGATGTCGAGCCCCCAGACCAAAAATGGCCAGGATAAAGGGATTGTCTGGAGAGCTTGAGCTGGCTGGTGTATCTACTTGGAATGGAACTGGCACGCTTCACACTTGGTTACTTGTGCAGTTGCATCCTGGAGGGTTGTCGGCCAAAAGAAACCTTGCCGGAACGCTTTGCCGGCAAGTGCTCTTGCGCCAATGTGGTGACCACATATGCCTCCATGTATCTCTGCCAACAGCTTTTGTCCGTCTTCCCGGTGAATACACTTCAATTTCACACCGTTGAGTCTTCTTCTGTACAGTGTGCTGTCGACAAACTGGTACATACTTGACTGCCGGGCTACTCTTTCCGCTTCTTCTTGCTCTTCGGTAAGTTCTCCTGTCTGAAGGAAAAGGACAATCTGCTATGCCCATGCTGGAGCTTGCGGCTCGACAACAAGGACTAAAGGCACATCTGCTGCTGCGGGAACATCTGCTTCTACGGCGAGAACATGCGGCTCAGCTGGAGCTTGATGTTCCCCGGCAAGCTTGCCGGAGCAAAACTTGTCGGGAGCGTCTGCTTCAACGGAACAAATCCTAATGCTTGCCGGAGCAGACTGCTCCTCAGCACTCTTGGTGTTGATTTTGACGACCTTCTTGGCGGCGGTTTCGGGGAGCTCTGCCGGAAAATAGTCACCAGAAATCAACTTCCTCTTCTTGCTCTGTCCAGTTGATGGCGTTACAGACGGTTGAGTCAGCTTGAGCACAAAGATCCCTGGTTCCACAGGTAACTTAAGTGCGGCGCACTTCGACAGGCCATCAGCAATGTCATTCTGAGCTCTTGGAACATGTTCCATCTGTAGGCTGTCAAAGTGCTCTTCTAGCTTTCTCACTTCATCAACGTAGGCTTCCATCAACGGACTCTGATAATTCTTCTTCACTTGGCGGACGACAAGCTGTGAGTCACCCCTGACAATGAGCTTCTTGATCCCAAGGTCTGCTGCGATCCTGAGACCGGCAAGCAATCCTTCATACTCTGCGGTATTGTTCGTTGCTTGCTCCTTGGGAAAGTGCATCTAGACTACGTATTTGAGGTGCTCTCCGGTGGGTGCAACAAGTAGCACGCCCACACCGGCGCCTTGTAGCGAGAAGGCACCATCAAAGTACATCAGCCACTCCTTGCTTGTTTCCTTGACGGGGATGCTCGTTTCTGGAATTTCTTCATCTTGTGTTGGCGTCCATTCTGCTAAGAACTCCACCAATGCTCTGCTTTGGATAGTTGAAGTGCTCTCAAACTTGAGGCCAAAGCTTAACAGTTCCAGTGCCCACTCGACAATCCTGCCTGTTGCTTCTGGATTTTGCAGTATCCTCTTCAGGGGAAAACGAGTGACGACTGTGTTCTCATGTGCTTGGAAGTAATGGCGCAAGGCCGAAAAGCAATTTCTGCACACCAGAGTACCTTGACCTAGCCCCCTGCAGAAGGGAACTGACAAAGTAAACTGGGCGCTGCACCATCCTTTTCTGCATCTTCTCACGCGCCTGCGCAGATCCATCTTTGTCGGGACCAGAGCTTGTCGGTGAAGTCCCTTGCTTGTCGTTGGATGCATCTGCCGTGGTTGCTGGCTCATCATCCGCCTCCCTCTCCGCTACTAACGCAGCACTAACCACTTGATTGGTTGCTGCTATATACAGCAGCAACTTCTCTTGTGGCTTAGGTGCGACAAGTGTTGGAGTGGAGGACAGGTATTTCTTTAAGTCCTGTAGCGCAGCCTCCGCTTCCGGAGTCCATTTCATTGGACCTGCCTTTTTCAATATTTTGAAAAACGGCAGGGCGCGCTCAGCAGACCTAGAGATAAACCTGCTGAGAGCAGCCATGCAACCGGCAAGTCTTCATACATCCTTGACGCGCTTTGGTGCTTCAATCTGCTCAATGGCCTTGATCTTGTCGGGATTGGCTTCAATTCCCCGCTGAGACACGAAGAACCCGAGAAGCTTGCCGGAGGGGACTCCAAACACGCACTTCTCGGGGTTAAGCTTGAGGTTGATGTTGCGCAGATTTGCAAAGGTTTCGTCTAAATCTTGAATCAGAGTCGCCTTGTCCTTGCTCTTGACCACTATGTCATCCATGTAGGCTTCCACATTTCTGTGTATTTGCGGCTCAAAAGCGTCGTGGACTACCCTTGCAAATGTTGAACCAACATTCTTTAAGCCGAAAGGCATCCGTACGAAACAGTATGTGCCACATGGGGTGATGAATGCGGTCTTCTCCTCATCCTCTTCTGCCATGAAGATCTGATGGTATCCTGAGTATGCATCAAGAAATGAAAGCAAGTCACATCCGGCCGTGGAGTCAACAATCTGGCCGATGCGCGGCAAGGGAAATGGGTCTTTGGGACAAGCTTTATTAACATCGGTAAAGTCGATACAAAGCCTCCATTTCCCGTTTGCCTTGCGCACGACTACAGGATTGGCCAACCACGTAGGATGGAGCACTCCTCTGACAAGGCCTGCTGCTTCCAATTTCTTGATTTCTTCTGTGATGAATTCTTGGCGCTCCACTGCCTGTTTCCTGACTTTCTACTTGACGGGCCGCGCATGAGGACAGACGGCAAGATGGTGCTCGATTACTTTCCTGGGAACACCGGGGATGTCAGACCGTTGCCACGCAAATACGTCGATGTTCGCCCGCAGGAAAGCAACGAGCGCGCTTTCCTATTTAGGGTCGAGAGTGGCACTGATGGTGAAGGTACCACCAGTGCCATCTTCCTTGGCGGACACCTTCTTGGTCTCTGGTGGAGCCGCCATTGTCTTCTTACACTTGCCGGTGGAGCTCGATGGTGCATCCTCGACGGTAGCGCAGCACTCCGAAGAGGTGCGCTTGCCGGAGTGGGCATCAGAACTCTTGCCGGACTTGGTCTTCTTCTTCGCCCCGGGAGCTTCAACGGCAAGTGACTTGCTATTTGTTGTGGCTGCTGCTTCCCGGTAGATCTTGTCGGCGCATATAAGAGCATCCTTCTTGTCGCCAGGGACAGAGATGACACTTATCGGGCCTGGCATCTTCAGTATGTTGTATGCATAGTGAGAGGCTGCCATGAATTTGGCGAGTGCTGGACGGCCGAGTATCCCATTGTAAGGCAATGGAAAGTCAGCAACGTCAAAAGTGACCCTCAAAGTCCTGAAGTTCAACTCGCTGCCAAATGTCACCGGCAACGTGATCGTTCCCTTCGGCTTGCTCCTTCCCAGATTGATTCCTTGGAATGTGTCGGTCTCTTCGAGCTCGCTATCAGGGATCTGGACTTTCTGGAGTACCGCGGAGGAGATCAGGTTCAAGCCGGCCCCGCCGCCAACTAGCATCTTAGTGACTTTGAGGTTGTGGATAGTTGGTGAAACCAACATTGGCAAGCACCCGACCGCAGTTATGCAATCAGGGTGGTCCTCAATATCAAAGATGATAGGCGTGCTGGACCATTTCAGAGACCTGCGTGACTCGATGGGTGGTTCTACCGCATTGACTTCCCGCACCCACTGCTTGAGCTGGCGGTGTGAAGTATGCAGAGAAGCACCGCCGTCAATGCACAGGACCTCTGTGGCTTTCTGGAACTCCTGCTCATCGGTCTCGTCATCATCCATATCTTCATCGTCGTCATCATCTTCATCCTTGTCGCGGCCGCGAGGAGGTCTATCTCCTTGCCGCTGCTTGGCCTTGCCGTGGCGTCCTCCCGACCGGGGCGTTTCTTGCCGGCTCCTCCAGCACCTTCCTGGGCCTTCTCCTTGTCGCGTCGCTCGTATTCAGCCTTTTGCTGCTCGACAAGCAGCTCGACCTTCTTGCAGCTCTGGAGGTCATGGCCCTTGGTGCGGTGGATCTTGCAGTACTATTTGTTGGTGTCGTTCTGCTTGTCAGCGACTGCCCCAGCCTGGTAGTTGGTGCCCGCGGCAATCTCCTTGTCGGAGCTACCAGCTTTGGCTTTCTTGGCGCCACCTCCGTTGCCGGACTGCTCAACGACTAGCACCTCTTTGCTTTTCTTTTTCCTGTTGTTCCGCCGCCGGCTTCTCTTTGCCGGGGCAGTTTCCTCACTATCAGATCCTCCTGCTCCTATATTTTCTCCGGGGAGTTTCCTCCCTTCCTCAGCACGTGCACACTTGTCAGCCAGGGCATATATCTCACTGACGTCTCTGATCTTGCACATCGCCATCTCCTACCGCATCCTGCGGTTCCGCACGTTCTGATGGAACACGCTGATCACCGCAGCAGGATGAACATCTGGGATGTTGTGCTGTACACGGCTGAATCTCTGAATGTACTTACGCAGGGGCTCCCCTTCCTTCTGGGCGAGCAGATGAAGATCGCTCTCTTGGCCATGAGGCTTGTGGCCGCCTGTAAAGGCGCCAACATACTGATGGCATAGGTCTGCCCAGGAGGATATGGAGTTGTCCGGCAAGTGCATGAGCCAGGATCTGACATTGGGCTTGAGCACCAGCGGGAAGTAGTTGGCCAAGATCTTGTCGTCCCGCCCCCCGGCAGCTTGCACCGCGATGGTGTAGATGCTGAGGAACTCCGACGGATGCGACTTGCCGTCGTACTTCTCTGGTACATCTGGCTTGAAATTTTTCTCGCTGGGCCACTAGACTTGCCGCAGCTCACGAGTGAATGCAGGGCAACCTACCGCGTACGGCAAGTTGCCTGGTTCCCCTGGTGCATGCATGTCGACAGAGGGCCCAGCGCGCTGGTCGGATTGACGCCGCGCTTCTCTTCGGCGCTCGATGCGAGTACGAGCGTCTTCTTGCTGTCGTTCATGAAGAACTTGGCACTGATCGCGACGAGCTCATGGATCTGATGATGCAGTGGAGTCGCTGTCGAGGTGGATCCGGCGAGTCGGCGATCTTGACCTTTGGGGTGGAGAGCGCATGGTGGTTGCACCCCCACCGGTTTCGTCGCCATCGGCTCGTGCCTGGCAGTCCTGCCGCGACAGCGATGTACTCGGCTGCCGTGGAGTGTCGCCGTTGGCAAAGCCGATGAGACTCTGAATGGTGGCCCTCCATCTGTCGATCTTTTCTTCCGTTGGAGGGTAATCTAGGAGCAGTTGGGCTCGCGCCAAAGCTTCTGTTGGAGTGGTGGGTGGCAGTGGCGAACGGTGCGAGGAGCGGGATATGCTCGGACTTCTAACTATGTTAGAAGGAGCAGTATCCCGTCCAGGCGACCGTGTCTCGCTCATGTCAGCATGTTGGCGTGGATGCTGGTCTTGAGCACCCCGAGACCCACCAGCTCGATCTTGGCCCAACAAACGTATGGCACTGCGAGTACCATGACACTGTCGGTCCTGCGCCTCCTGAGATGGGCGCGGTACATGTACGGACGCCGAGGTCTGCGCGGCCTTGTCCTTGGACCTGGCAGCACCATGAGCTCCCTCGTCGATGTCCGTTCTTCCGCCGACGTCTACCCCACCACTCGTTTGCTCCGGTAGTGGTGGGATTGACGTGGACGGAACAGCTGCCGCCGAAGTCTTCTTCTTCGGTGGCATGTCGATGAAGAAGATGAAGATCTAGCTCGTGTGAACACCGGATCAGGTTCACACAATCTCGACGCCCCCTACCTGGCGCGCCAAAGATGTCGGGGAAGCTAATCCACGAACACCTATGGGGCCGGCGGACCGAGCCCCTTTCGGTTCGGCGGGGGGCGGAGGTCGCACGAAGAGCAGATCGAGGCGAAGCACACGAGCAGTTTACCCAGCTTCGGAGCTCTCCGGAGAGATAATACTCCTACTGCTGCTTGTCTGATTGTATTGAGTTCTTGCTCGGGAGCGCTGAGTGCTACAGTACACTCGAGCTGCTAACGAGACCGAGCGTGAGTGTTTTCTGGTCTCGAACCGACCCCCTCTACGTTGCGCATGGGCCTCCTTTTATATGCTCAAGGGGTCATCGACAAGTGGCAACACAGACAAGGGTAAAAATGGAAAAGGAGTTGCGGTTGGTACAACTACCTGTACAGTGTATCATACCTAACCCTGACGGCAGGGGACAAAGGCATTAAATGCCCGTCTGCGTCGCCCAAATAGTGCAAAAAGGGCCGTCAGGGACGCCACCGCTTGCCACGATGGCAATCTTGTCAGCGTCGCTTGCCACCGCGCACCGCTGGCTGCACAGCCTCTCGCCACGCGCGCCTGGAAAGGCCCCAGGGCGACACGTTGGTGGATGCACTGGAGCACGGGTACAGAGTGGTCGCTTGCCGCGGCAAGCGCCTTGCCGCGGTCGTTGTCTTGTCGCGCCCGGAAGCTTGTCGCTCTCCGGGCCTTGCCGGGACGCGTGGCGCGTCACGGCAAGTTCCTTGAGATGCCTTGGTTGGCCTTCCCGGCAAGCTCCTCTTGCCGGGGCCTTGTCTTCTTGGCTTGAATACTTTGTTCTTGAATGGCTCCAAAGGAACCACGGAGGACCTTGGCGGTCACCCGGCAAGCCTTGTCGCGGGGCGCTGCAACTGCCCGTGCACAAGTTCGGGATACTAGGGTACCCCTACTCTAGTACACCGACAGTTTCTTTTAATGGAGCATGGTATAGTTGGTACCCCTAGATCTCCAAGTTTCTTTGGTATTCCACCCTTAAAATTGTAATTAGCAAGCATGGTGGAAATTTCAGCTTCCGCTATCTTTCTTTTATTTGTAATGATATCCTTCATATATTTAACATAAGGGTTTACTTTAAGCACATCAGTTAAGCGCATACGTAAGAAGATAGGTCTAATCATTTTAGCAAAGCGCTCAAAATCCTCATCATCCTTTGTCTTGGATGGTTTATGAGGAAAGGGCATGGGTTTCTGAACCCATGGTTCCCTTTCTTTACCGTTCTTCCTAGCAATAAAATCTCTCTTATCATAACGTTGATTCTTTGATTGTGGGTTATCAAGATCAACATTAGGTTCAATCTCTACATCATTATTATTGCTAGCTTGAGCATCAACATGAACATTATCATTAACATTCTCACTAGGTTCATGTTCATCACCTGATTATGTTTCAGCATCAGAAATAGAAATATCATTGGGATTCTCGGGTGTGTCTACAACAGGTTCATTAGAAGCATGCAAAGTCCTATCGTTTTTATTTTTCTTCTTTTTAGAAGGACTAGGTGCATCTACATTATTTCTCTGAGAATCTTGCTCAATTCTCTTAGGGTGGCCTTCAAGATACAAAGGTTCCTGAGTCATTCTACCAGTTCTAGTAGCCACTCTAACAGCAAAGTCATGTTTATTATTTAATTCATCAAGCAAATCACTTTGAGCCTTAAGTACTCGTTCTGCTTAAGTGGTAACTGTTGGGGATATAACTATCTATGTAAGCCGCCCAGGAGGGGCCGGGTTATGCAAAGAAGACTCGGCAGGAAGAAGCCCAAGACCAAGCATGAAGATGGCGGTTCAATAAAGGGTCTAAGGCCCACGGGTGGTTCAAGGGCCATAGTGATAAACCGCCATGATGGTATGACTTGTAACATAAGGTAGACTTAACCAGTCACCGAGCCGGACACTGTCTATGAGCCGGCCGAGACTCTGTAGGCCGCAGGGTGTCCACCCGTGTATATAAGGGGACGACCCGCTGGCGGCTTAGGGCAAGAAACAACTCATCGAGAACCGGGCAGAGCGTATCTTGCTCCCTGGTCATCGAAACATCAAGCAATACCAACCCAACTAGACGTAGGCCTTACCATCATCGTATGGGGCCGAACTAGTATAACTCTCTCGTGTACTTTGTCCCAATTAACCCCTTTAAGCTTCCTAGTTGCGATGGCTCCACGACTAAGTCCTTTCACTAGGACATTTGACATGACAATTCCACGACAGTAACCATATAAGCATATTTGCTAATGAGTTTAAGTTCACCTTTAACTCTAACCATATAATCACTCAAGCGTCCTATCATGAAAGCATTATTGTCGGTGTCAAAACCGGCGGATCTCGGGTAGGGGTTCCTGAACTGTGCGTCTAGGTGGATGTTAACAGGAGACGAGGGACATGATGTTTTTACCCAGGTTCGGGCCCTCTCGATGGAGGTAACACCCTACTCCTGCTTGATTAATATTGATGATATGGGTAGTACAAGAGTAGATCTACCACGAGATCGAAGAGGCTAAACCCTAGAAGCTAGCCTATGGTATGATTGTTCTTCGTCCTACGGACTAAAACCCTCCGGTTTATATAGACACCGAAGAGGGTTAGGGTTACACAGAGTCGGTTACAATGGTAGGAGATCTACATATCCGTATCGCCAAGCTTGTCTTCCATGCCAAGGAAAGTCCCATCCGGACACGGGAAGAAGTCTTCAATCTTGTATCTCCATAGTCTAGGAGTCCGGCCAACGGTGATAGTTCGGCTAT
Source organism: Triticum dicoccoides (assembly GCF_002162155.2). Taxonomy (NCBI): domain Eukaryota; kingdom Viridiplantae; phylum Streptophyta; class Magnoliopsida; order Poales; family Poaceae; genus Triticum; species Triticum dicoccoides. The sequence continues at coordinate 225,041,794 of NC_041381.1, read as the reverse complement.
CCGGACACCCCCTAATCCAAGACTCCCGCACTAGCCCCTGAACCAGGCTTCAATGACGACGAGTCCGGCGCGCATATTGTCTTCGGCATTGCAAGGCGGGTTCCTCCTCCGAATACTTCATAGAAGATTTTGAACACAAGGATAGTGTCCGGCTCTGCAAAATAAGTTCCACATACCACCGTAGAGAGAATAATCTTTACACAAATTCAATCTGCTGACGTATTCTGTAGCGTGACGTCACACCACGACCAAACTTTTACTGGAATCGCTTTTACTGTCCCACCTCAGCGCGTTTAGCGAGGCGGTTTCCTTGGCACTTCTTGTCAAAGCAGAGATCCTGTCCCCTTATTCCGGGATTCTCATTAATACGGGTGTGGGTAACCCAACCGCACCATTGATTACGGCACTTGGGAGATAAGCGAGTTTTATTAGGCCAGTGGGGACGCATAGTTTCGTCCCTCCATATAAGGGGATAAGGATCCACCTTTTTACCTACGCCTTCTTCCTCCTTTGCTTATGCATTTCTACGCACTCGAGCTCCAGCGCCCAAGTCCGCACAAATCGCCTCAACCTTCCCCAGCCATGTCCGGAGCGGGAGGCAAGTGGATGGTCTCCTCCATAACGGAGGAACAAGTAAAAAAGCTGCGGAAGGCCGGATACTTATCCGGTGACATCGCGCATCGGCTACCCGACAAGGGGCAGCTCCTTCCTACCCCCAGGCCCCATCAGAGGGTGGTGTTCCTTACCCACTTCCTCCACGGGCTAGGTTTTCCACCTCACCCATTTGTCCGGGGGCTCATGTTCTACTATGGCCTAGATTTCCACGATCTGGCCCCGAACTTCATCCTCAACATCTCGGCGTTCATCGTCGTGTGCGGGGCCTTCCTCTGCATCCAGCCCCACTTCGGCTTATGGCTGAAGATTTTTAATATCAAGCCGAAGGTAGTGGACGGCCGCCAAGGGGAGTGCGGAGGTGCCATGGCGGGCCGGATGGCCAACGTCCTATGGCTCGAGGGCTCCTTTGTGGAGACAATAAAGGGGTGGCAATCGGGGTGGTTCTACATCACCGAGCCGCGCGACCCCAAATGGGCGGAGGCCCCCGAATTCCGATCTGGTTTCCCCACACGGCTCACCTCCTGGAAAGAGACGGGCCTAATGTGGGGAGATTCGGAAGAGCTGACCGGACTTCAAGCCTACGTCCAAAAGCTGGCGAACAAGAATCTCAAGCTTGTCAACGTAGTCCAGGTCATGCTCATATGCCGGATCCTCCCGTGCCAACAACGGGCCTTCAAATTGTGGGAGTTTGATCCGGCATAGCACCAAACCTTGAGCAAGCTCTTCGACACTATGTACGAAGATGCCTGGAAGGTGCTGTTTAAGGGCGTCGAGGCCCCCGCATCCGCTACCGAAGATCGCAGATTCAGCTCGCGGCGTCAGGCCAGCGAGGTAAGCTATTCTACACTTTACAGGATTCTTGTTTTTCATAGTCTGACTCTGTGTGGGATCTAAACTCCCTTACCTTTGACAGGACTGGCTGAAGAAGTCCGAGCAGGTTAACTGTCTGGCTCCTTTGCCAGAAGATCCAGCGGACGCCCGCTTAACGGGGCTGCTGGTTCCGGCACCTCATGTGGTACCGGAGAAGAAGGCCAAGAAGAAGGCCACAGGAACTCGAAAGAGTTCTCGGCGTCAGGTGTTATCGGACTCATCATCCGATGACTCCGAGGCGGACTCCTCCCGCGAAGACGAGGAGGAGAAGAAAGAGGCTTCTCCCCCAACGGGGGGAGAGAAGAAAAGGAAGGCCTCCCCAACTGGGGAGGCCGGAGGGTCCAAGAAGGGAAGGACACTTCCTCCGGACTACTCCACCAACACCGACGACGGCAAAGAGGAGTGGCCCTCGAGGGCCAAGCCCCTGGCGAGATCGTAAGTGTCCGGATTCCAGAATAACTCATGATTTTTCATTTGTCGCATAGTGTATTCTAACGCCGAATACAACCATGTAGCCCGCCCAAGGATGAGCTTCCCGCTTCGTCGAGCGGCTCCTTGGGTTCGTCGGATGTGAATAGCACTTCACTTCCGACGGCCTCCTCCCCTCGCGATGCAGAAGACACCGCGGTGGAGTCCTAAAAGGGGCCCAACCAGGAGGAGGTGGTCCTGGAGGCGCCACAAGGCGACCTCCCGGACTCCGGGCGCAAAGGGGGCAAAACCCCAGAGGGCTCTAAGTCCGGCCCTGTGCCGGACTCCGCACCGGAACCTTCAGTGGTTGCGGAGTCCTGCAGGCAGCCCCTTCGTAAGAAGGGAAAGACTGCGATGCTGATGGCCTCCATCAAACCGGAGGCACCGGATAGCTTGCAGGAGGCGCTTAACGGCGCCTCCATCGACGAGGCGCACCGCACTATCATGAGTGTGGTGATCCAGAAAGTTCAGTCCGCCAAGAGCGGGCTGACTGAAGCCTGTACCAGCCTTCTAACAGGCTTTGAGGTAAGTTTTTAAGATACGTAAGAATATTACCGCATAGACAGTAGCCCCTGATGCTTAGTTCGGTGTTTGGAAAGAAAAGCCGAGATGAGGATCCAAAAAGATATACACGTGAGTCTAACATAAATATGTCAATATGGGAATGCAGGCTGCACTGCTGACCTCTGCCGCACTAACTGCGGAGGTCAATGCATTGAAGCAGAGCCTCGAGCGGTCCAAGAACGAGCTCGGCCTTGCCAAGAAGCAGCTCGAGGACAAGGAAGGTAAGTAATACCTTATTAAAGTAATACCTTATAGAAAGGATTTGGTTGCAAAAAATGACAGAAATAACATGGGTATTGCAGGGGCCATGAACGAGGTGGCGACCCTGAAGGAAGCGGTTTCCAAGGCCAAAAACAGTGCGGCCTTGGAGCGCACCGAGCGAGAGAAGCAGGAGGCGCGGGTGGCGGAGGTGCGGCAAGAGCTCCAGGATCTCGTGGAAAAACATGAGAGTTTGAAGCGTCACTCGAAGACTCGAGAGTCCGAGCTTGCCTTGGCTCTTGAGAGTGCCAAAGCCGCTAAGGCCGAAGCCCAGAAGGCCCTCTAGGAGATCGAGGCGATAAAGAAGATAGCGGCGGGTAAGGTATTCTTTATGCAAAGCAAGCATATAAAAGTGAATTATCTGTTACTTACCCGAATCCGAAGCTCTCCAAGAGCGTTCGCCGATCTGCCCCATAGTGTGTCTGCTGCTGCCGCGTTCTACCGAGCCGAGGAGGGGAGCTCGACGGAAAGGTGTTCTGGTCTCAATATGCTGAGGCCGGACATCCGGTGCCCCTGAGCGACCAGCTAAAGAAGCTGGTCGAGCTCCACAAGGTAGCCGAACAGGCCATGAAGGGCCTCATACTTCGGTTGTGGCCTAAGGAAGCCGTGCCTGGGAGCTACTTCGATCTGGTGCGGCGGCTGGTGGACGCCTATCCATGGATTGAAGTCATCAAGCACTCCTCCTGCATTGAAGGTGCCCGTCGGGCCCTTGCCCGTGCTAAAGTGCACTGGGCAAGATGGACGCTGAGAAGCTTGTGACGGACGCGCCACCGCCGGGCTAGGAGTATCGCAAGCCCGAGATGTACTATAAGGGCGTCCTGAAGGGTGCCCGCATTATAGAGGGTGAATGCTCCAAAGATGTAATTTTTGAGTAGACTCGCATTTTTTATCCTGTACGCTGAAAACTTTGTTCATATGCGCTAAGCAACGCTTGTTAATTTAAAATATTACCTTCTGTGCGGCCGTTTATCAAATTTGAGAGATGGCGAGTCGTTGGCTTCAGTCCCCATGCCACGAGTGTTGGGGTGTTCGGGATAAACTTGAGCGCTCTTGTTCCCATTCTTGGGTCCTTTCGAGGGAGGCGTTCAACACAACGAACGAGGCAACCGGACTATAATGCTTGAACACTCTCACTTAGCCATAGAATTCTGGGCGCTATCCACGCCTTCGCCGGACAATGCCGACTCCTCGCTCTAAGCGGCATGAGTCTTTAGGGACCCAAAAAACCTCTCGAACAGCGACCGGCTCTCGCCCTATCATGACGCTCAGTTTTAGCTTTCTCCACTGAGGTGCTCAACCCAGCTCAACCGGGGCACAGTCGCAGTGGTTCTCCCAGCACTACCTTAGCTGATATAACGGAACGTAAGGTACCAAAACATGGGAGCCAGGCAAACCCAACTATTGACCCAAGACATGATTCGGAGCCGATGCATATAATGCTATAAGTTCGGGGTGCCGCACTTGTGAAAGTGTTCGGACTTATCACACCATGTTTTGGGGTACTTAAGCCCCTGGTGTATTGACCGTACCAAATTGTACGGGTGCAACATGTCATAGATGAACATTTATAAAGAAAAAGGAAATGCAATAATAAGCAGAAGCTATGTATTGGTTATTCAAAACATACTGCAATGAAAGCAGAACGATACAAATAGTGCGATAAGCAAGGGATGGGACTACTTAACATGTCCTCCTCCAGGGGTAGGCTACGGGATAGTATGTAAAACAGGTATACTGCTCGTAATAGAGACCACCCGGACACTCGACGTAGCTTTTCTTCTTCCCTGGCTGTTGCATCGTGAGTTCGGCGATTCTACTGCCGGACAGGGCTTCTGGAGAACGGAGTCCTCAGAATAAAAAAAGAAAAAAAAAAGAATGACACAATTGGGAGCCCCTTGTGTGGTTGAGCCGCACTCTGGGCGTGCCGTGGTCGTGCCCCTCCCCCTATGCCCATGGTATCTCCATAGCGTAGTTATGTACGCATGGCACTGGTCTCGCGATTTCGCGAGGGCTGGGGTTGGGGCCGCATTGCTACGCGTGCTCGGAACGTGCCAGGCGGTCTTGTTGTAGGTTACTCCGGACGCGCTTGACTGTGTCCAGACATTTAGTAGTCGGACTCGAGAATTGCCTTAAGAGGATGCTTTGTACTTCCGTCGCGAGGGCCGCCGTATGCTCCTCCGTTCGGAGAGAGCGTTCGGTGTTTCCATTGACCGTGATTACTCCTCGAGGGCTTGGCGTCTTGAGCTTAAGGTATGCGTAGTGCGGCACCGCATTGAACTTTGCAAATGCGGTTCATCTGAGCAGTGCGTGATAGCCGCTGCGGAACGGGACTATGTCGAAGATTAACTCCTCGCTTCGGAAGTTATCCGGGGATCCAAAGACCACTTCAAGTGTAATTGAGCCTGTACAGTTGGCCTCTACACCTGGTATGACGCCTTTAAAGGTCATTTTTTCGGTTTAATCCTTGAGGGGTCTATGCCCATTTTGCACACTGTATCCTGGTAAAGCAGGTTCAGGCTACTGCCCCCGTCCATCAGGACTCTAGTGAGGTGAAATCCGTCAATGATTGGGTCAAGAACCAATGCGGCCAATCCGCCGTGGCGGATGCTAGTGGGGTGGTCCCTTCGATCAAAAGTGATCGGGCAGGAGGACCACGGGTTGAACTTTGGGGCGACTGGCTCCATCGCATATACGTCCCTTAGTGCACGCTTCCGCTCCCTTTTGGGTATGTGGGTTGCGTATATCATGTTCACTGTCCGCACTTGTGGGGGAAAGCCCTTCTGCCCTCTATTGTTCGGCGGCTGGGGCTCCTCCTCGTCATCGCTATGCAGCCCCTTGTCGTTGTTTTCGGCACTTAACTTGCCTGCCTGCTTGAATACCCAACAATCCATGTAGGTGTGGTTGGCTGGTTTTTCGGGGGTGCCATGTATCTGGCACAAGCGATCGAGTATGCGGTCCAAATTGGACGGGCCCTGAGTATTTCTTTTGAACGGCGTTTTCCACTGACCATGTTTAGAGCCTCTGAATCCGGCACTGACTGCTGTATCTTCAGTATTATCGCCGTTAATGCGGCGCTTGTTCTTGTTGCGACGCGACCTGCCATTGTTGTCCTTGGTATCCAAACTACCAGGGTTTTTGGTCAGGTTGTTACTGCGAGCTAGCCAGCTGTCCTCTCCCGCGCAGAAGCGGGTCATGAGTGATGTGAGGGCTGCCATGGATTTTGGCTTTTCCTGTCCTAGGTGCCGGGCAAGCCACTCGTCGCGGATGTTATGTTTGAAGGCTGCAAGGGCCTCTGTATCCGGACAGTCAACGATTTGATGTTTCTTGGTTAAGAACCGTGTCCAGAATTGTCTAGCCGATTCATCTGGATGCTGAATTATGTGGCTTAGTTCATCAATGTCTAGTGGTCGCACATATGTTCCCTGGAAGTTATCAAGGAATACACTTCCAGGTCTTCCCAACAACCAATTGATTCTGCTGGCAAGCTGTTGAGCCAATGTCGAGCTGGTCCTTTAAGCTTGAGTGGGAGGTATTTGATGGTGTGTAGATCATCACCGCGGGCCATGTGGATGTGAAGGAGATAGTCCTCGATCCAAACCGCAGGATCTGTTGTGCCGTCGTATGATTCAATGTTTACGGGTTTGAAACCCTCAGGGATTTGATGATCCATTACTTCGTCTGTGAAGCATAGTGGGTGTGCGGCGCCTCTGTATTGGGCTATATCACGACGCAACTCAAATGAGCTTTGTCTACTGTGTTCGGCCCGGCCGGAATTGCTGTATCCGGCGTGACGGTTGTCATCACGTATCGTGGGGTGCCCACGCGATTCGTAGATCGATCTTATTTGCCTTGCCTTGTCCTCCAATATGTCTCGCAAGTCTGGCACATTTCCCCATGGCTTTGTACTTTTCGATCGACGCCGGGGTGCGGCTTTAGTGGAAGGCCTAGAGGCCTCTCTGTCGCGGCCACGAGGTTGCCGGTCGGCCGCGTCATGCGCTAGTGATGTAGGTTTGGGTGCTTCCTCCTCTAATTGGGGTAGCAGCCTTCCTTTTGGGTAGCTCTTGGAGGGGCGATCGAGTTTATACTCTTCGGCTGCAAGGACTTCGGTCCATCTGTCCGCTAGCAAGTCTTGGTCAGCTCTAAGCTGCTGCTGCTTTTTCTTGAAGCTGCTTGCCATGGCCATAAGCCTGCATTTGAAACGCTCTTGTTCGACGGGATCCTCGGGCACGACAAATTCGTCGTTGTCGAGGCTTGCTTCATCTTCGGAGGGAGGCATATAATTATCATCCTCGACCTCTCTGTCTGCCGCTCTATCATGAGGGTTGGCTTCTCCCTCCTCCTGTGCTGAATCCTGCTGGAGGGGGTTGTCTTCGGCACTGTCCGGGGTGTTATTATCTCCCGTGCCGAAATCACCGTTTTTGCTGTGGCAGGATTTAGAGCGGCGCCGCTGACGCCGGTGCTTGGGTTGTTTCTTGGAGGGGTCGTCCTCCACTGTTCCATTGCCATTCCCATCTTTTGGGGTGTCCACCATGTATATGTCGTATGACGAGGTGGCCTTCCAGTGCCCTGTGGGCGCTGGTTCTTGGTTGTCTCCTGCATCGTCATCCATACCGTCGATGTCTTCAGAGTCGAAGTCGAGCATGTCGGTTAAATCATCGACAGTGCCTACAAAGTGGGTGGTGGGTGGGCGTTGAATTTCTTCGTCGTCCGCATCCCAACCTTCCTGACCATAGTCCGACCAGGGCTCTCCTGATAAAGAGAGAGACTTTAGTAAATTAAGGATGTCGCCAAAGGAAGAGTGCTAAAAGATGTCCGTGGCAGTGAACTCCATAACCGGCGCCCAATCGGATTTGATTGGCAGGGGCATGGGAGGTTCGGAGTCCGGAGAGGAGTCCGGCACCTCGGAGTCACAGGCTTTGCAAAGGACAGGGATGGTGTTCGGCTCAATCGCCGTAGAGATCGTAGCCCCCGAGGCGGTGTCCAGCCACTCGTCCTCGATCGGCGAAGTCGGCTCCGAGCTAAGGGTCGAGGCGGACGCTGGTGCGGCCTCCAGGGCACTGTTCGGCGACAGAGCTAGATCATACCCATCGAGACAGTGTAGCGCGCTTGGCTGTGGCTCGAATCCGTCGAAGATCAAGTCTCTGCGGATGTCAGCCGTGTAGTTCAAACTCCCAAATCTGACCTGATGGCCAGGGGCGTAGCTTTCGATCTGCTCCAAATGGCCAACTGAATTGGCCCGCAGTGCGAAGCCGCTGAATATGAAGATCTGTCCGGGGAGAAAAGTCTCGCCCTGGACCACGTTGTTGTTGATGATCGAAGGAGCCATCGGGCCTAAAGGTGACAACACATAGGAACTCTCAATGAAAGCAGCAATGTCGGTGTCAAAACCGGCGAATCTCGGGTAGGGGTTCCCGAACTGTGCGTCTAGGAGGATGGTAACAGGAGACGAGGGACACGATGTTTTTACCCAGGTTCGGGCCCTCTCGATGGAGGTAACACACTACTCCTGCTTGATTAATATTGATGATATGGGTAGTACAAGAGTAGATCTACCACGAGATCGAAGAGGCTAAACCCTAGAAGCTAGCCTATGGTATGATTGCTCTTCGTCCTACGGACTAAAACCCTCCGGTTTATATAGACACCAAAGAGGGTTAGGGTTACACAAAGTCGGTTACAATGGTAGGAGATCTACATATCCGTATCGCCAAGCTTGTCTTCCACGCCAAGGAAAGTCCCATCCGGACACGGGACGAAGTCTTCAATCTTGTATCTTCATAGTCTAGGAGTCCGGCCAACGGTGATAGGTCGGCTATCCGGACACCCCCTAATCCAGGACTCCCTCAATTACTCTTTAATTCTCTACCAACATAAGCATTAAAAGTTTCTTTTCTAGCCATAAAGTCATCAAATTCATCTAAACATTGGCTAGGAAATTTAATAGAAGGGATTTCAACTTTATCATATCTATAGAGAGAATTTACCTTTACTACCTATGTCGGGTTATCAAGACAATGTGTTTCTTCAACAGGCGGTATATTAAGACCATGTATTTCTTCAATAGGAGGTAAATTCTTAACATCTTCAGCTTTAATGCCCTTTTCTTTCATAGATTTCTTTGCCTCTTGCATATCTTCAGGACTGAGAAATAGAACTCCCCTCTTCTTCGGTGTTGGTTTAGGAATAGATTCAGGAGTTGGCTCAATTGGATCAGGAATTGGCTCAGGAATTGGCTCAGGAAGAGTCCAATTATTTTCATTAGTCAACATATTATTCAATAGTAATTCAGCTTGGTCGACTATTCTTTCCCTGAAAACACAACCAACACAACTATCCAAGTGATCCTTGGAAGCATCGGTTAGTCCATTATAGAAGATATCAAGTATTTCATTTTTCTCAAGAGGATGATTAGGCAAAGCATTAAGTAATCGGAGAAGCCTACCCCAAGCTTGTGGGAGACTCTCTTCTTTGATTTGCACAAAATTATATATTTCCCGCAAGGCAGGTTTTTTCTTATGAGCAGGGAAATATTTAGCAAAGAAGTAGTAAATCATATCCTGGGGACTACGCACACAACCAGGATCAAGAGAATTAAACCAAGTTTTAGCATCACCCTTTAATAGCGAGACTTCTCATCATTAGTAAACATGGTGGCTATATCATTTAACTTAGTAAGATGTGCCACTAAAGTTTCAGATTCATTGCCATAGAAAGGATCAGATTCAACCAAAGTAATAATTTCGGGATCAACAGAGAATTCATAATCCTTATCAGTAACAAAGATAGGTGAAGTAGCAAAAGCAGGTGTAACGCCCCGGATACAACTTTCCATATTCGTAACTCCGACTCTTGCCTTTTTCGGAGATGCTATATGATATTTCCTTCGTGGTTGGGTTTTTGTCGTTTGTTTTGCATTTTGTTCTTGTTATGCATCTCATCTCATAGCATCATTCGCATTGCATCGGCATCATTTTCATAAAACTTGCATCCGTTCGTGTTCCGCCGGTTCTCTCCGTTGTCCATTCTGAGCCCGACCACACTCACACGCGCCCGCGGCACCTCCAAAATATTATTTTATAAGTGGCATAAAATGTTCTCGGAATGGGTTGCAACTTGTCATGCGGTCTTATTATAGAGTAGACAGGCCGCCTGCCAAGTTTCGTCGCATTCGGAGTCCATTTGATAGCCCAACCATTAAATATATAGCGGCACCGTTGCCGGTACCTTCGTCGGACGTTTCGGTCTCCGAAACTGCCGCCGGGCTACATTTCTCCTCTCTCTCCTATCAGCCCAAGCCTCTCTAAACACAGCCCACCAACCTCTCCCGGGCCTGTCTAACCTCCCCCTCGATCGGATCCGTTGGATTGCGATCGGAGGGCTTCGAAAGCCCTCATTTCCCCCTAACCTAGCCCCTCCTACCTATAAATGGACACCCCCACGTCCATTTTGGGCAACCCTAGCCCCCTAGACCCTCCACCTACCTCCAGCCGCAGCCAACCTCCCACCTCGGCCTCGTTTTCTGCGCCGGCCAAGCCCACCGCCGCCAAGTGGCGCGCCCCCACTGGCCTCCGCCGCCGCAGCCAGCGCCCCGGACCAACCGGAAGGCGACACGTCGCCTCTCCGCGCCCCAGCCAGCCCTCCCCGCGCGCCAGGCCCATGCCAGGCCCGCCCGGGCCCCGATCTAGGCCTGAGGTGCCCGCTCCATGCCGCCTGCTCCAGGGAGGAGCTCCCTCCCGCGCCTCCAGGGGACCCCGACCGCCGCCGCCTCGCGCATCCCGCCAGCGACTCCGGCAGCCGCGCCGGAGCAAGCCGCCGCCAGGCCAGCGCCTCGCCTCCTTCCTCCCTATCTCACCTCCCTCTCTGCCTGCCCCTGCAGGGAACCGCCGCCGCCCGTGGAGCTCGCCGCCGACGCCGCCTAAATCGGATCCGGCCGGGATCCACCTGATCCGGTTGCCCTCGGCCGGATCTGCCCGTTCCCGCCGCCCATCGGCCTCCTGCTGGCCTCCCTGCCGCCGTGGCATGCTGCCTCCCCCGCTGCCATGGCCGCCTCCCTCCTGTGTGCTCTTGCAGGCGCACGAGGAGGAGGACGACCGGGCCTCCATCCCCCGCGGGCCCCACGCCCTCAGCCCACCAAGCCGGCCTGCTGCCTTGGCCTCTCCTCCGACTGGGCTGAAGCCCATGGGTGAGCCTCCAGCCTATCCCTTGCCCCAGCGCACCACATGTTAGCTTGCGCCCTCCAGATTCGGCCCGCATGCGTTTTTTTCCGTTCTGCGATTTTTGCCTATTTTCCAGAAAACTGCATTTTTATAGATTGGACCCTAAACTTCATGCATATAATAACTCATGAACCGTGCATCGGATTAGAATAATTTATATATGTAAAATGCTCAAAAAATTGTGTAGATTAATAATATGTCATTTTCATCCCATGTTAAAATGTTTAAAATGTTGTTTGTGTTAATTAGCTTAAATGCCATGTTAAAATGATTTATTTCATAACTAATTAACCGTAGCTCTGATTTTAATAAACTTTATATGTAAATGGGCTGGAAAACGCCTAGTTTAATATGGTCCACTTTATTTTCCTGTTTAACAACTCTAAAATTATGTAATAGGCAGAACAGTACCGAATCTAAAATATGCATATGGGGATTTTCCGGACTTGTTGTTTGTTACTTCCAGCCTCATTTAAATTTGCCTAGATAGGTAGTTTCATTATGCTTTACCTCTTGCCATGTTTAACAACATTTAATATTGTTTGGTAGCTTAAACGAGATCAACTAAATAATTGCATGTGGTGTTTCGTCAATATGCAACTCGTTGCATATTGATCTCCACTTAACTTGTAGTATTGTTTGTTGCACTTGCCATGCCATGCCTCTTTAAACTGGACACGCATCATACTTGATTGTGCATCATGCCATGGTTATGTGATGGTTGTTTACTATGTTGCTTGCTTCTTTCCGGTGTTGCTTCTTAGTTCCGGTAACGTTGCGTTCGTGAGGATTCATTCGACTACGTCGGTTCGTCTACTTCATGACCTCGTTCTTCTTCCTAGCGGGATTTCAGGCAAGATGACCGCTACCCTGGATCTCACTACTATCATTGCTATGCTAGTTGCTTCGTTCTATCGCTATGATGCGCTACCTATCACATGTTTATCAAGCCATCCCAAATTGCCATGAACCTCTAACCTTTGACACATTTCCTATGCAAACCATTGTTTGGCTATGTTACCGCTTTGCTCAGCCCCTCTTATAGCATTGCTAGTTGCAGGTGAAGTTGAAGATTGCTCCATGGTGGACAGGATTTTGGTTGGGATATCACAATATCTCTTATATTATTAATGCATCTATATACTTGGTAAAGGGTGGAAGACTCGGCCTTTTGCCTAGTGTTTTGTTCCACTCTTGCCACCCTAGTTTCCGTCATACCGGTGTTATGTTCCCGGATTTTGCGTTCCTTACGCGGTCGGGCGATTTATGGGACCCCCTTGACAGTTCGCTTTGAATAAAACTCCTCCAGCAAGGCCCAACCTTGGTTTTACCATTTGCCTCACCACCACCTACCTTTTCCCTTGGGAGTCGCTCTCTCGAGGGTCATCTTTATTTTAGCCCCCCCCCCCAGGCCAGTGCTTGTCTAAGTGTTGGTCCGAACCGAGTAGACTGCGGGGCCACCTCGGGGCAACTCGAGGGCTGGTTTTACTCGTAGGATGTCTCATCCGTTGTTGCCCTGAGAACGAGATATGTGCAGATCCTATCGGGATTGTCGGCGCATCGGGCGGCTTTGCTGGTCTTGTTTTACCATTGTTGAAATGTCTTGTAAACCGGGATTCCGAGTCTGATCGGGTCTTCCTGGGAAAAGGTCTATTCCTTCGTTGATCGCGAGAGCTTGTCATGGGCTAAGTTGGGACACCCCTGCAGGGTATAATCTTTCGAAAGCCGTGCCTGCGGTTATAGGCAGATGGGAATTTGTTAATGTCCGGTTGTAGATAACTTGACACCAGATCCGAATTAAAATGCATCAACCGCATGTGTAGACGTGATGGTCTCTTCTCGGCGGAGTCCGGGAAGTGAACACGGTTTCTGGGTTATGTTTGACATAAGTAGGAGTTCAGGATCACTTCTTGATCATTGCTAGCTTCACGACCGTTCCATTTGCTCTCTTCTCGCTCTTATTTGCGTATGTTAGCCACCATATATGCTTAGTCGCTGCTGCAGCCTCACCACTTTACCCCTTCCTTTCCTTTAAGCTTTGCTAGTCTTGATACCCATGGTAATGGGATTGCTGAGTCCTCGTGGCTCACAGATTACTACAACAACAGTTGCAGGTACAGGTTATGCGATGATCATGACGCGAGCGCGATGTTTGCTTGTATTGGAGTTCTTCTTCTGCTTCTTCTTCTATCAGGGGATAGGTTCTAGGTCGGCAGCCTGGGCTAGCAGGGTGGATGTCGTCTGAGTTTCTATTTATGATTCATCCGTAGTCGGATGATGCTCTGATGTATTGTGATGTTTTATTTGTGTGGCATTGTATGCCTCTTGTATGTATCCCCATCTATTATGTAATGTTGATGTAATGATATCCACCTTGCAAAAGCGTTTCAATATGCGGGTCTATCCTTAGTGGGACCTTCGAGTTCCTTTTGGATAGGGTCGCATATTGGGTGTGACAAGTTGGTATCAGAGCCTCGACCGACCATAGGAGCCCCCTTGATTGTTGGTCGTTGTTGAGTCTAGAAGAAAACTATTTTGAGTCTTAGGATTATATATATCGGAGAGTAGGATTCTTTTTACTCCTCAGCCCCTTCGTCCCTCTAGTGAGGTCTCCTGACATAGATGTTTTGACTTTCCTCTCCTCAAATTTCACTCAAAATTTTTTTTAGGATCACGCCGGTATCTTGGAATCGTTTCGATGGTTTTGTGACGAGAACATTGTTCTTGGTGCCTCCTGTCTATTTATGTGGCTTTGACCCAGGGAGTTGAGCTCCAAGGTGTTGTCGTCACAATTTTATAGTTGCAGTTCTGGAATACCTGAGTTTTGCCGACATCGAAAATCTCTTTTGTACAATTGTTGGTGAGATAACCCCGATAACCCAGTACTGGGGCGAGCTCGGGAGTATTGCCATAACTCGTATAACGGATGCTTTTCGAACGTTGAGGTACACGATTTCCGAAGGTTTCTTGGTTATGTGTTGACGGATGGATACAGCTGGATGTAGGTATTGTTAGTTTGGGTGATATATATTGCTTCCCCTGTATCCCCAACACCAGATTGCATAACCAGAAAGTTTCGGGAGTTTTATAGGTGGGAATTCAAGTAGCTCCTAGAATATCTTTTCGACAGATGCATGATATGATATTGGGGTTCGACGTCTAGTGGTCCGCCTTTCCACGATCGTTTTTACAGTGGTCTTGTTGTGTCTTAAAGAACCCTTGGCTATGCTGGTTCGGGGACACTTCGTATGTCATGTGCACTGCCTTGTACATGTTGGTGCTGTACACTCGAGCCCGTGTGGGCCCCACCATGAAAACTTCGGACGGAATCTCTATCATATGTTTGTTTTCGGCTTATTCTGTAAGCCAAATCCTTTGTTTTGTTTTATTTGTGGTATTCGAGTTGCTTCGAAGTCAAATGTTGAATCCATACCTTTCCTAAACGGTGTTCTCATATTGCTATGTGAATACCAATCCTTTTGATCACTGAGGTTGTCATGTCAATTCTTTCCAACCGGTGTGCTTCTTTTCAAGTGGATCCGATCATTTCAACATTCGCAAGATCATCTCTCAGTTTCCCAACGTTGTTCGTTTCATCCGTACCCAAGTTGCCTTTGTTTTCCTGCCCTCCCACCCTTTTTCTTCAAGGACTCATTTATTTTAATCAAGTATCCATTTATTCATGTGAAGTCTCTTCACTCTTTTCAATCAATGTTCTGATCCGGTGATCCCTCGTGAAGTTGCTCACGAGCTTCAAGTTCGTCATTCTTCATTCTCGTATTCTTCTCCGGTGGATTAATTTCAAGCTTTCAGTGTTGATCATATTCCTTTCCTCGTGTCAAATGCTTTTTCATACCAGTGCACCTCTTAATCTTTCACTTCTCGCTATTCATTTGTTCTGGAGTGCTGAAGATATCTCAGAAGACTTGTGTTTCCATTCCCTATCTGTTCAAGTTATTTTGAGGTTGTTATCTCATTCAAGCCATTTAATTCAACCGGTGCAATCCCCCCTTTCAATCAATTGTTCAACGGTGTATCTTTTTGTGGGCCCTAACCCACAGGTCTTTTTTCCAGGATCTTACCTGACTCTTCTAATTCTCCTGGAGTTATTCTAAAATTCTTTTCAAATGTGACGTAAGAATGGATTTCATCAGTCACATGCCTTTTCCAAGATCGATTTCAAATCATTTCATTGTTGGCTCAACCTCTTCGCTTGTCATCATACCGGAGTATGTCAGTAATTTTGCTAGTGTTCCTCGTCGTCATTCTCAACATTTGAAGACCGAAGAAGAGTTTCTCTTAAATCTTGCTCCATTCTCTTCAAGATTCATGGTTCTAGCTTCATGCCATCCTCTCATAATTGTTTTCGATTGTCATAATTCTTTTCTTACCATCCGGAGCATTTCATGAGTTGTTTCCATTTATTTCCTCCGAAGGCCATCATGTCATACTTCTTTGTCCTCACATTTCAGCTCTCGTTATCCAAATCTTACCGGTGCATTGCTCAAGTATTCTCTAATCAGCTCGTGATCTCTTCGTTCTCTTGTATCAAATTCCCTCAAGTATCTTCATTCGTTTTCCAATTCTTCCCGGTGTTTCTTTATCTTTTCTTCGTTCATTTTCAATTCTTACGGTGGTTCGTTCAAGATTCCTCTTCCTTTGTTATCATATCAATTCATTCATTGTTAACAAATCCAACCGGTGGTTCCATCAATACCTTCTTAGGTTTACTATATCTCTCTTAATTCTTTCAACGGGAATAAGTAGTATGCCAAATCCATTGCTTGTCATCAATCTAAATTGGTGAAGGATATGCATGACATAAATCTTATTCTTATTTTCCTCGAGGTGACTCAATTCTTTTTACGGAGATTATTCATGATGAATAAATTCTTGATTACAAGTGATTCATCTTTCTTTCCGGAGTTGGTCATCATATCACATTCTCAGTTCGAGAGGCTTCATCTTTTCTTTTTCGGAGTTCCAAGTTTTCCGCATTATCTCGTCGTGAAGCTCCATCTAAATCATCGCAAGGCTAAACCTTGTGTTTTCAACTTCTCTTTCTTTCTATCATCCTTTCATTACCGGAGTTCTTCATGGAGGCTCTACATGATGGTTCGTCAAGGATTCTTTTCATTCTTCAATTGTTCTTCAAGATTTCTCTTGAAGTTATAATCCGCCAAGCTTTACTCTAAAATAAACATGGTGCTCAACACATGTTTTGTTTTGAGGAGCTCAAGTATTCTTCATCTTGCATTCTGAAGTGCAATTCTTTCTACCTTATCTTTTGAGGTGGTGTTATGTCACTCTTGACAATTTCATTCATGTTTCATGATTCATATGTTGTCAAGAATGAGGTATTTTAAATCCATCATTTTCTCTTTGTTCAAGAGATCTTTTCGACCAATCAACTTCTTCTTTGGAGTTATCTTGGTATAGATTTCACCTAAAGCCTTCCCTAAGGAATGTGTGGTGCTTATCAATGATCCAAGCTTTCTCCATATCCTTCTCGGTGAAAGAGGTTTTTCATCTCTTCATTGTTCTCAAGCAAGCAATTGTTTCCGTTAGTGGCCGGTTGTCACCTCATAATTTCGGGATGTTTTCCATAAGCCCACTACAAGCTTATTCGTTTCGTTGTTGGTTTTTTCCAACAACTCCGTTATAACCTTCTTGGAAGGGTGCTTTCTTAGCTCAATTGTGGCAGAAGTTGGCATTTTCTTCTTCATTCTGTTATTCTAGTGATCTATCTTCTATTCCTTCTTTCGGAGGCAATGTGATGTTGCTCTCTTCACCCATCATCTCGTTTTATCAAGATCATGTCATTTTCATGCTTATCCATTTAACCGGCGTGTCGTGTTTTCATTCGAGTTCCCTCACCTTACCAAGTTTTGCCTCCTTCCTCAACCGGAGAGCTGTCTGAAATCTTTCTTACCCCTTGTGCCATTCCTTCAATAGTTCTGGAGGCAGTGTGTTGTTGATTTCATCAAGTATCCTCTCATCTTGTCAAGTTCATGTTCAATTTCTTCAATTTACAGTCGGAGTGCTGTCAAAATTATATCATTCTTATTCATTCTTATCTCGTTTCAACCAGAGGGGTTTCAATTCCTTATTGTCCATTAAACTATTGATTCATGTCTTTGCAACCTTCAAGTTATCGTAATGTTCCTTGTTCCTCTTTTCTAACAGATTGTTTGCAATCTCGTTCATCTCTGTTGTACTCTTTCTTTTATATTGCTCAACTCTCAAGGTTCGTGGTTTCACTCATTCGTCAAAGAAGCAACTTAGTTTACCTCTTCTCTTCCTCTTCCGTTTCCCTCCGGTGCCATCCTAGATCTCGGGACGAGATCCTCTCGTAGTGGTGGAGTGTTGTAACGCCCCGGATACAACTTTCCATATTCGTAACTCCGACTCTTGCCTTTTCCGGAGATGCAATATGATATTTCCTTCGTGGTTGGGTTTTTGTCGTTTGTTTTGAATTTTGTTCTTGTTATGCATCTCATCTCATAGCATCATTTGCATTGCATCGGCATCATTTTCATAAAACTTGCATCCGTTCGTGTTCCGCCGGTTCTCTCCGTTGTCCGTTCTGAGCCCGACCACACTCGCACGCGCCCGCGGCACCTCCGAAATATTAGTTTATAAGTGGCATAAAATGTTCTCGGAATGGGTTGCAACTTGTCGTGCAGTCTTATTATAGAGTAGACAGGCCGCCTGCCAAGTTTCGTCGCATTCGGAGTCCATTTGATAGCCCAACCGTTAAATATATAGCGGCACCGTTGCCGGTACCTTCGTCGGACGTTTCGGTCTCCGAAACTGCCGCCGGGCTGCATTTCTCCTCTCTCTCCTATCAGCCCAAGCCTCTCTAAACACAGCCCACCAACCTCTCCCGGGCCTGTCTAACCTCCCCCTCGATTGGATCCGTCGGATCGCGATCGGAGGGCTTCGAAAGCCCCCATTTCCCCCTAACCTAGCCCCTCCTACCTATAAATGGACACCCCCACGTCCATTTTGGGAAACCCTAGCCCCCTAGACCCTCCACCTACCTCCAGCTGCAGCCAACCTCCCACCTCGGCCTCATTTTCCACGCCGGCCAAGCCCACCGCCGCCAAGTGGCGCGCCCCCACTGGCCTCCGCCGCCGCAGCCAGCGCCCCGGACCAACCGGAAGGCGACATGTCGCCTCTCCGCGCCCCAGCCAGCCCTCCCCGCGTGCCAGGCCCGTGCCAGGCTCGCCCGGGCCCCGATCTGGTCCCGAGGTGCCCGCTCCATGTCGCCTGCTCCAGGGAGGAGCTCCCTCCCGCGCCTCCAGGGGACCCCAACCGCCGCCGCCTCGCGCATCCCGCCAGTGACTCCGGCAGCCGCGCCGGAGCAAGCCGCCGCCAGGCCAGCGCCTCGCCTCCTTCCTCCTCCTTCCTCCCTGTCTAACCTCCCTCTCTGCCCGCCCCTGTAGGGAACCGCCGCCGCCCGTGGAGCTCGCCGCCGACGCCGCCTTCATCGGATCCGGCTGGGATCCACCTGATCCGGTTGCCCTCGGCCGGATCTGCCCGTTCCCGCCGCCCATCGGCCTCCTGCTGGCCTCCCTGCCGCCGCGGCATGCCGCCTCCCCCGCTGCCATGGCCGCCTCCCTCCTGTGTGCTCTTGCAGGCGCACGAGGAGGAGGACGACCGGGCCTCCATCCCCCGCGGGCCCCGCGCCCTCAGCCCACCAAGCCGGCCTGCTGCCTTGGCCTCTCCTCCGACTGGGCTGAAGCCCATGGGTGAGCCTCCAGCCTATCCCTCGCCCCAGCGCACCACATGTTATCTTGCGCCCTCCAGATTCAGCCCGCATGTGTTTTTTTCCGTTCTGCGATTTTTGCCTATTTTCCAAAAAAACTGCATTTTTATAGATTGGACCCTAAACTTCATGCATATAATAACTCATGAACCGTGCATCGGATTAGAATAATTTATATATGTAAAATGCTCAGAAAATTGTGTAGATTAATAATATGTCATTTTCATCCCATGTTAAAATGTTTAAAATTCTGTTTGTGTTAATTTGCTTAAATGCCATGTTAAAATGATTTATTTCATAACTAATTAACCGTAGCTCCGATTTTAATAAACTTTATATGTAAATGGGGTGGAAAAATGCCTAGTTTAACATGGTCCACTTTATTTTCCTGTTTAACAACTCTAAAATTATGTAATAGGCAGAACAGTACCGAATCTAAAATATGCATATGGGGATTTTCCGGACTTGTTGTTTGTTACTTCCGGCCTCATTTAAATTTGCCTAGATAGGTAGTTTCATTATGCTTTACCTCTTGCCATGTTTAACAACATTTAATATTGTTTGGTAGCTTAAACGAGATCAACTAAATAATTGCATGTGGTGTTTCGTCAATATGCAACTCGTTGCATATTGATCTCCACTTAACTTGTAGTATTGTTTGTTGCACTTGCCATGCCATGCCTCTTTAAACTGGACACGCATCATACTTGATTGTGCATCATGCCATGGTTATGTGATGGTTGTTTAATATGTTGCTTGCTTCTTTCCGGTGTTGCTTCTTAGTTCCGGCAACGTTGCGTTCGTGAGGATTCATTCGACTACGTCAGTTCGTCTACTTCATGGACTCGTTCTTCTTCCTAGCGGGATTTCAGGCAAGATGACCGCTACCCTGGATCTCACTACTATCATTGCTATGCTAGTTGCTTCGTTCTATCGCTATGATGCGCTACCTATCACATGTTTATCAAGCCATCCCAAATTGCCATGAACCTCTAACCTTTGACACCTTCCCTATGCAAACCATTGTTTGGCTATGTTACCGCTTTGCTCAGCCCCTCTTATAGCGTTGCTAGTTGCAGGTGAAGTTGAAGATTGCTCCATGGTGGACAGGATTTTGGTTGGGATATCACAATATCTCTTATATTATTAATGCATCTATATACTTGGTAAAGGGTGGAAGACTCGGCCTTTTGCCTAGTGTTTTGTTCCACTCTTGCCACCCTAGTTTCCGTCATACCGGTGTTATGTTCCCGGATTTTGCGTTCCTTACGCGGTCGGGCGATTTATGGGACCCCCTTGACAGTTCGCTTTGAATAAAACTCCTCCAGCAAGGCCCAACCTTGGTTTTACCATTTGCCTCACCACCACCTACCTTTTCCCTTGGGAGTCGCTCTCTCGAGGGTCATCTTTATTTTAGCCCCCCCCAGGCCAGTGCTTGTCTAAGTGTTGGTCCGAACCGAGTAGACTGCGGGGCCACCTCGGGGCAACTCGAGGGCTGGTTTTACTCGTAGGATGTCTCATCCGTTGTTGCCCTGAGAACGAGATATGTGCAGATCCTATCGGGATTGTCAGCGCATCGGGCGGCTTTGCTGGTCTTGTTTTACCATTGTCGAAATGTCTTGTAAACCGGGACTCCGAGTCTGATCGGGTCTTCCTGGGAGAAGGTCTATTCCTTCATTGATCGCGAGAGCTTGTCATGGGCTAAGTTGGGACACCCCTGCAGGGTATAATCTTTCGAAAGCCGTGCCTGCGGTTATAGGCAGATGGGAATTTGTTAATGTCCGGTTGTAGATAACTTGACACCAGATCCGAATTAAAACGCATCAACCGCGTGGTTAGCCGTGATGGTCTCTTCTCGGCGGAGTCCGGGAAGTGAACACGGTTTCTGGGTTATGTTTGACGTAAGTAGGAGTTGAGGATCACTTCTTGATCATTGCTAGCTTCACGACCGTTCCATTTGCTCTCTTCTCGCTCTTATTTGCGTATGTTAGCCACCATATATGCTTAGTCGCTGCTGCAGCCTCACCACTTTACCCCTTCCTTTCCTTTAAGCTTTGCTAGTCTTGATACCCATGGTAATGGGATTGCTGAGTCCTCGTGGCTCACAGATTACTACAACAACAGTTGCAGGTATAGGTTATGCGATGATCATGACGCGAGCACGATGTTTGCTTGTATTGGAGTTCTTCTTCTGCTTCTTCTTCGATCAGGGGATAGGTTCCAGGTCGGCAGCCTGGGCTAGCAGGGTGGATGTCGTTTGAGTTTCTGTTTATGATTCATCCGTACTCGGCTGATGCTCTGATGTATTGTGATGTTGTATTTGTGTGGCATTGTATGCCTCTTGTATGTATCCCCATCTATTATGTAATGTTGATGTAATGATATCCACCTTGCAAAAGCGTTTCAATATGCGGGTCTATCCTTAGTGGGACCTTCGAGTTCCTTTTGGATAGGGTCGCATATTGGGCGTGATAGCAGGGTCATATTTCATTCTAGCATTCAGGGTTTTCTATTTAACTTCAGCTAGTAATTTCTTAAGATCATATCTATCATTGCAAGCAAAAAGATCTCTAGCAGTTTCTTCATCCATAACATAACCCTCAGGAACAACAGGCAATTCATACTTAGGGGGAGAAACTTCATCATCGCTATCATCAATAATTTCATCTTCAATAATTTCATTCTCTCTAACCCTAGCAAGTTGTTCATCAAGATATTCACCTAATGGCACAGTAGTATCAAGCATAGAAGTAGTTTCATCATAAGTATCATGCATAGCAGAAGTGGCATCATCAATAACATGCGGCATATCAGAATTCATAGCAGTTGCAGGTTTAGGTGTCGCAAGCTTACTCAAAACAGAAGGAGAATCTAGTGCAGAGCTAGATGGCAGTTCCTTACCTTCCCTCATAGTTGAGGGAAAAATCTTAGTTCTTTCGTCTTTCACGTTCCTCATAGTGATCAGCAGATATAAATCCCAAGTGACTCAAAGAATAGAGCTATGCTCCCTGGCAATGGCGCTAGAAAATAGTCTTGATAACCCACAAGTATAGGGGATCACAACAGTTTTCGAGGGTAGAGTATTCAACCCAAATTTATTGATTCCACACAAGGGGAGCCAAAGAATATTCTCAAGTATTAGCAGTTGAGTTGTCAATTCAACCACACCTGGAAACTTAGTATCTGTGGCAAAGTATTTAGTAGCAAAGTAGTATGATAGTAATGGTAACAGTGGCAAAAGTAATGATAGCAGTTTTGTACTAGTTGTAACAGTAGCAATAGTAAAGTAAATAAGCAAAGCACACTGTGTGAAAAGCTCATAGGCATTGGATCAGTGATGGATAATTATGTTAGATGCGATTCCTCACGTAATAGTTATAACATAGGGTGACATAGAACTAGCTCCAATTCATCAATGTAATGTAGGCATGTATTCCGAATATAGTCATACGTGCTTATGGAAAAGAACTTGCATGATATCTTTTTTCCTACCCTCCCGTGGCAGCGGGGTCCTAATGGAAACTAAGGTATATTAAGGACTCCTTTTAATAGAGTACCGGACCAAAGCATTAGCACTTAGTGAATACATGAACTCCTTAAACTACGGTCATCACCAAGAAGTATCCTGATTATTGTCACTTCAGGGTTGTCGGATCATAACACATAATAGGTGACTATAGACTTGCAAGATAGGATCAATAACTCACATATATTCATGAAAACATAATAGGTTCAGATCTGAAATCATGGCACTCGGGCCCTAGTGACAAGCATCAAGCATAGCAAAGTCATAGCAACATCAATCTCAGAACATAGTGGATACTAGGGATCAAACCCTGACAAAACTAACTTGATTACATGGTAAATCTCATCCAACCCATCACCGTCGAGAAAGCCTATGATGGAATTACTCACGCACGGCGGTGAGCATCATGAAATTGGTGATGGAGGATGGTTTAGGATGACGACGGTGACGAATCCCCCTCTCTGGAGCCTTGATCCGACTCCAGATCAGCCCTCCCGAGAGATATTAGGGCTTGGCGACGGCATATCGTAAAACGCGAGGAAACTTTCTCTCTGATTTTATTTTCTCCATGAAACGGAATATATATAGTTGGAGTTGAGGTCCGTGGAGCTCCAGGGGGCCCACGAGACAGGGGGCGAGCCTAGGGGGAGGGGTTGCACCCCCCACCCTCGTGGATAGGGTGTGGGCCCCCTGGCCTTGATTCTTTCACCAGTATTTTTTATATTTTCCAAAAGTTATCTCCGTGGATTTTCAGGTCATTCCGAGAACTTTTGTTTTCTGCCCAATAAACAACACCATGGCAGTTATGCTAAAAACAGCGTCAGTCCGGGTTAGTTTCATTCAAATCATGCAAGTTAGAGTCCAAAACAAGGGCAAAAGTGTTTGGAAAAGTAGATACGTTGGAGACATATCACATATCAACCAAAGTATCTCAAATTTCTTTTGCATTCTCAAGACGGGTGATTTTGTTGAATTCTTTGGGGCACAATCCGTTGAAGAGAATACCACAAGCTTGAGCGTTGTATTGCAGTATCTTCAACTCATCCGCGGTAGCTTCACAGTTCGGTTCTCTCCCATCAAAGAATTCACCTTGCAAGTCAATACACACAATATCCCAAATGGCGGGGTTATGTCCAAGAATATGCATTTTCATCTTGTGCTTCCAACTAGCAAAATTAGTACCATCAAAGTAAGGACCTCTACAGTGGTAATTTCCCTCGCTAGATGCCATACTCTCCTAGGTTGTGAAACCAAGGCTATGATCACCAAAAGCTATGGAAATCAAGGCAAATGGAGACCGTAGCTCTGATACCACTTGTAGGATCAAAAGTATGTCTAGAGGGGGTGATTAGACTACTTGACCAACTAAAAATCTAGCCTTTTCCCAATTTTAAGTCTTGGCAGATTTTAGCAACTTAGCACTAGTCAAGCAACCAACCTACACATGCAAGTCTAAGAGTATAGCAGCGGGATGTAAAAGATTGCACATGTAGATAAAGGGAGGAGTTTGGAGGGAGCAAACGCAATGTAGACACAAAGATTTTTGGCGTGGTTCCGATAGGTGGTGCTATCGTACATCCACGTTGGTGGAGACTTCAACCCGAGCAGGGTAAAGGTTGCGCGAGTTCACGGAGGGCTCCACCCACGAAGGGTCCACGAAGAAGCAACCTTGTCTATCCCACCATGGCCATCGCCCACTAAGGACTTGCCTCACTAGGGTAGATCTTCATGAAGTAGGCGATCTCCTTGCCCGTACAAACTCCTTGGTTCAACTCCACAATCTTGACGGAGGCTCCCAAGTGACACCTAACCAATCTAGGAGACACCACTCTCCAAAAGATAATAGATGGTGTGTTGATGATGAACTCCTTTCTCTTGTGCTTCAAATGATAGTCTCCCCAACACTCAACTCTCTCACACATATTTGGATTTTGTGGAAAGAAGATTTGAGTGGAAAGCAACTTGGAGAAGGCTAGAGATCAAGATTCATATGGTTGGAATGGAATATCTTGACCTCAACACATGAGTAAGAGGTTCTCTCTCAGAAAATGTATCATGGAAGTGTAGGCATGTTCTGATGGCTCTCTCCCCGAATGAAGAGTGGGTGGAGGGGTATATATAGCCTCCACACAAAATCTAACCATTACACACAAATCACCAAACGTGGGACCGAATCTAAAAACTCGGTCAGACCGATCTAGTTCAAAATGTGAACATTAGGCTTTTCGGTGGGACCGACATGTCAACTCGGTGTGACTGATTTCATTAGGGTTAGGGCATAACATAATCTCAGTGAGACCGACTACACAAACTCGGTGGGACCGATTTTGGTAATAAGCTAATAGAGAGTTGGTCAGGAAAACTCGGTGGGATCGATTCGCTCATCTCGGCGAGACCGAAATGTTACGAAAGGGAAACAAAGAGTTTGCATTGCGAACTCGGTGGGACCGATCGCTCATCTCGGTTGGACCGAAACGTTACGAAGGTAAACAGAGAGTTTGCAATCCCATCTCGGTGAGACCGAAATCCCTATTGGTGAGACCGAAGTGACTAGGGTTTTGTGGCAGTGGCTATGTCAACTGAACTCGGTGGTGCCGGATAGAATGTTTCGATGGGGCCGAGTTTGACTTTTGGTTTGGGACATATGTGGATATGAGAAAGTGGTTGAGGGTTTTGGGAGCATATCACTAAGCATTTTGAGCAAGTAACTCAGTAAGCAACACCTCATCCCCTTTTAATAGTATTGGCTTTTCCTATGGACTCAATGTGATCTTGGATCACTAAAAGTAAAATGTAGAGTCTTGAGCTTGAGCCAATATATGTCCTTAGCATTTTGAGGGGTCCACATACCTAATCCATGCCATGCCAATCATTGAGCTTTCCTGAAATATTTATCTTGAAATGGCATTAGCTCAATGACCTATATGTTGTTAAGAATTACCAAAACCACCCAGGGATAGTTGCACTTTCAGTTAGTAACTTCAGTTAGACGTGACACAACCGCCTCTGAGCCCATTCCGACACGGTGGGCGCCAAACATGGGCGGCAATACACATTTGATTCAAGCTTGTCCGAAAGACCTTTGTTTATCCCTCCATTTCCCCATTCATACACGATGGGTGGCAAAACAAACTCAACTAGGCAAATATTTTAAATAGGGGCAGGTTTGTAACTTCACTCAGATGTGGCACAACTGCCCTACCTGTCAGCCCTGTTCATACACCATGGGCACCAACCATGAGCGCCAAAACACCCTCTCCTCGCCCGAAATCGCTGTCGGCAAATATTTGTGAGATGCGAGATTACCATCCTAGCCCCAACTGACGAGACGTCCAAATTTTAAATGGGGGCTAAGTTCGTAACTTCCTCATATTTCAGACATGCACGTCCCAAAAACATGGTTCCCCGTACCTCTCCCTCCATTTTCCCATTCATACACCGTCCGTGCTAGAACACCATCTGCACACCAGCCTCCTTCGTGCGCCACCCCATCCATCGCCACCGTCGTCCACCCCATCCAGCGCCGCCGTCCTCCACCCAATCCATTACCACCATCCTCCACCATGCCGGAGCACCTACCAAGACTGCGTCATCCACTACTAGAGATGGACGTTTCTCATCCAGGGCGACGGAACAAGAGCCTTGCATCGCGTGCTCTTGCTTCATCAGCGCAGTCGTCCTCTTTGCCGGGGCCTCTCACACAACCTTCTCTTCCACCGCAACGGGACTTATCCCCCGATGCACCCATCTACCATCGCAGATCTGCTTCAATGCCACCGACAGCCATCGCACCCCTGATGCCTACACGGCACCGCAAGAGAGGTGGTACTTCATATCTCTACAACTTTTTGATCTCAACCAGAAAATAGATCATAACTTGGTTACTGTGCTTTCTTTTCAGCTCTTAGAATTTAGTTCTTGATTAAAAGCAAACAATGGATGCTAAATAGCATTTCCCTGGTTTGCAGCTTTAAATCTGCCATGGCACAGTCATAATAGGGTTTAATTGCTCATCCTTAGGGTTTCATTGATCGTGGTGGTTTCGTGGTGGTTCTTTAATAGAAATCCGAGGGGAAACCCTCTTTTGCTCAAAAAAATGCTTGGGGTTTCCCCCTTTTATGATCACTATACGTGTGATAATAGCACTGCTCCACCCATCAAGCTAAACAAGCTTAGTTGTTCAAATACGAATCTGACATTATTAAAATAGAGGTGTTTAATTGGTCAGCTAAATGTCCTAATTTAGTTTCGAAAATGCATGTTTGCTGCTCAGGTGTGTATCTCTATAGGGTGCCCATGGTGGGTCGTGGCCCACCCTGGGATTTTGGGTCGGCCCAGGCCCCGATTCCCCTCTGTTCTGTTGCACGCTTTCGATATCTACTCGCCCCCAGCCGCCTACCTTGCCAGCGACTTGCCGTCCCCGGACGGCATGAATCTAGGAGGAGACGCCGGACTAACAGGAGGTCAGGAGCCGCTCGCCCAACAGCGTCACCGCTGCCCGGGCGCGCCACCGTGCCTACCTTCCCAGTCCATTCAGGGCTCAGGTGTGCAGCACCCACTAAGCCAACCCGAATTATACTGAGATACGTCCTCAACACTCACCAGCCACTCCTCATCACCCATTTTTACTTATTAGGCAGGACTATCATTAGGGTTTGTTGTGTGCTGAGTGCTATCTACACTTAATGGTTGAGATGTATTTCAATAATCTTTAGTACCTATAAAGTTCACAGGGTTTCAAAATTCCGGCCCTAGGAACAGACACTAGTCATTTTGGATTGTTGGTCCTAGTGACATTGAGCGAGAATACTACTACAGGCCAGGTTTGTTGATAATTTTACTTGTCTTTCTTACTCATTTGATATGATATCCAATTATTCATGTCGATTAGTTGCAAACAACAAGTGCTAGACAAACTTCTTGATTCAGATTTTGGACGGTCTCTTACTGCAGTTACTATTTTGCATACATGTCCTAGTAAGCTCACAAGTAAAATGATTGGTTCACTACATTTATGCTTGCCTTGTCATATTTGTTGTCAATATTCTTTTAGGGTGGACCACCCTTTTTCAAAATACTGGAACCGTAGACATGAGTGAATAGTATTTCTCTGCGTGATCTCTTCCATCACGTGTGGGCAACGAGCACTGCATTGTATAGAAAGAAAGTGTCATTTCCAGCTTTTACACAGACTATGATCTTTTACAAGGAGTACAATCTGCCTACTTGCTTTGTGTCGCACTACCAGCACTCCACCCTTGAAGCTAAACATTATGCCACTGGTAATTCCTTAGTTTATTTCTTCAAATGCGAATTTGATATGTTTCTAATGTTCCTACTTCAGTTTTGAAACGTGTGTCTACCTATTATAGAGACATAAGAGGTTTGTATTTCTGTGTGTGGTCTAGTCAGCACGGTTGTGGGGTGAACTTTGCATATGCAGGGGTAGACACTCTTCGAGTTGAATCCGCAATGCATTCCATAGATAATCTGACTACTTTTTATGTTTTCATGAATCTCAAATTCTGAATAGCTTCATAATGATTATGAGCTTGCGCGCATGAAAAGAATAAAGCAGAACAATGCCATGGCTGTCAAACTTGGCATTAAGGGACTGAAATCAAGTATGGATGCAATGCAATCCAAACGCTCTCAACCTACAGATTCATTCTCAGAATATGATCCTAATAGTGATTCTGAGCTAGAGGGAAACCTAAGTCAAGTAGCTCCCTAGTGGAGGAGTCAGAGGCAGATGCCCTATCTTATTCACCCATCAATGTGCTTGCTCTAACTTTCCAAGGTTATATTGGTCGCACATATCTTGCAACTGATGCTTTGCATTATTTCTACTTTGTTGCACTGCCATTAGCATAGTTTACACATCATGTATGCGAATATGCCCTACCTATCCATTTTCAGTACATATTCCATCTTTCATCATACCATATTTATCCATTCAAATGATATTCTTGTGTATCAGAAGTTCAAAAGGAAGAGGGCGATTGCTGATCATGGAGGAGCACGCGCAAAGTATTTGGAAAACATAGTGACACCTGATAAATCAAATAGCCCATTAGGTGTAGTTGCAATATCACCTGACCCACAAAACACCCCAACTCTAGCAGACTCTAGCCCTACTACACTGGTCATTTATGTTTCCCCAACCCACAAAACACCCCAACTGCAGCAAACAGTATGATGATGCACGTTGACATAGCACCATCTCTACGATGCAAAACCCCCATTCCAGCAAAGAGTACACCAAATCCATTTGCCAAATCCCATTTTGAACTAGAGAGAGCCCCAATTGCACCAAATAGGAACCCTGTTCCATTTCTTCCTAGTTTAGAAGATGAAGCTTATATTGTTGTCAGGAACTTTGTGCACATCTTTCCTTCATGGAAAGATTATACCACAGACACAGAACAATTTCCAGTCTTCCTCTACAACTTACGCGTAAGTAATGTACTAATGTTATTCATGGTAATTATTGCATATGTTTCTGTTGACAGAAGACACAAGATTTCATTCTTTCAAATAGGCAACGACCAAACTGGATTGTCAAGACAAGCAAGGGTTGGTTTCACGTTTCAAGCACTCGTTGATGAAGTATCGTTCCTACCCGAGGCAAGCGCACTTCGATGGCAAGCCTCTAAATGAAATTTCTGTGAAGTCTCCGGTGCTACATTTATCAGACAGTGATTGGAATAATCTTGTTACACATTGGTCTCGTCTGTAGTGTAAGGTACTATCTATGATATGATGACACAAGTTGAACTACATTTCTGCATTTGCCTTAACGTCTCACTTGTACGAAAACTATTAGCAGAAGAACAATCATTCTCAAGGGACCATAGAATCTCGCAACTATACTGCACACTGCATTGCTCTTGTGAGTACCTCTTTCCCCGTATGACCATACTTACTTTCATAGCTGTTTGATTATGTAGCATGACTGCACATGTTAGCCTCGTTATCGTCCATTTGGTGGACATTATAAGATCCGTATGGACCTTACATAAATTTAGAATCAACCCAGCGCTTTTGAAGAGGTTTAGCTCTGTAGTCCTCTTGTAAGGACTGAACGTCGTCTATCACTGTACTTACATTAACAGTTACTCCCTCCGTCCCATAATATAAGAATGTTTTGTATAGTACACCAGTGTTCAAAACACTCTTGTATTATGGGAAGAGGGATTGGTTCATTGTGTAGCATTCTGCATCTTATCTCCCTCGCCCACCATTTACTAAAAAAATATCAGATCTATATTTAATCTTACCAAAAAGTTGAATACACAGACATTGTCAGTGCAGAAGTGTAGCCCATTGGTCTTGTCAGTACATTTTGTCCTGTAACACTTGTACTTCCAGGGATTGGTAGTTGATTATGTAGCATCAATCTGCATCTTACCTTCATTATCCTCTATCCCTTCCAGTATTATCATATCTATAATTACTCTCTACAAAATTTAGAGTACATGCAATGCTTATCAAGAAGATTCTATGCTGAAATTCTTGAATTATCCTTCCCTTGACATGGAGAAGGGCATTATAAAGCCGGTGTTAACTGTTAATGTAAGTCAGTCCTTCTAAAGCCTTTGTCCTTGACTGTTGTTTAATTTGCTCATACTCCCTATCGTTTACTGCTGTTTAGTTTGCTGTTTCTATCAAAATGCATGTTCGCAACAACCGTAAGTTCCAAGTTTTACTTGTAAAACCAAATTCCTTATTCATACCATGAACATTACTCAATACTCCCTATATGTATGCTTGTTTTTGTGGATCTATAATCCGGTGTGTGGTGAAGCAGCCCACGTTTGCACCTTGTCATCTCTTATTTTGTCTTACTGATGTGGCTGATGATATGAACAACATGCCATGCACATTAACCAAAATAGATATAATGATTGTCTTTGCCCTTCATCTATGCTTGTTATGTTGACATGGTAATCCAGTAGTGTGGTGAAGCTCCCCGCATATGAACAATGCCAAATTATGCTATTGATATTTTGAACTTACTCTTTATTTTCTAATTTGAAATTGTATGGAATTGACATCACAGTTATCATCTTTGTTTATACACATGCAAACCTTTTCATCTCTCTGCTTGTTTCAGGGTGATATGCCTGATGGCATGCACAAGTCTGCTGAAGGCTGTGAGACAAACCCAACATATATTGCAGCAAAGAAGGCAAAACATCTTGAAGATAGCGAGACAACCCCAAAGTCTTGTCTTGATGCAGTGTTCAGGTTACTTGAGACTAGCAGTCAGACAAGCTCACAGAATTTGTTGTCTGAATCAGTTTGACTTCTTTAGTCCCAAGTTCTAGCAGAAAGGCATTCTGCAACTCAACTTCTACTTGACGTCCTATCTCTAAGAAAGATTGCGGAGAACACCAATGAGAACCTCATTGCTAAACAGCTACACATGGAAGCTATGATCGACATGCTAGGCTGGTCTCACAGCCTTGCTCAGCATCTTGCGCAGCAGTTCCCGCGCAAGGCTAACCTTTCTTGAACTGTCTTGGAAGTGGTCTCGGTTCAATATTATTTTGTTACGCTGTAATGGTGCCCAGTTTTTGTAATGTGCTTCTTCGTTGCACTTTATGATCACTAGTGGCGAACTTTGATGCCCAGTGGATGTAATTTACCATAAATCCTTTATTGTATAGTGTAGGTTTATTTTAAGTTACTATGCCGTAATTTCTTTATTGTATAGAGTAGGTTTGTTAATTCCTACTAGTTACTGCCATCATTCGCTATCTAAAATAAATCTGATGTAGTTGACCGGGCCGAAACATTCGCCTCTAACGGTCCTGGTTTTTAGCGGGCCACAATTGGGCTGGCCTGCATCTTTCTTGGGCCCGAATGGCCATTCGGGCCTTCACACTTTGCGCCAGGCCCACAACTTACTCTGGCCTATATTCAGCCCAAATTTTTGTTGGGCCTTTTGTGGATCCAGCGCTTAGTTGGCCCATGTAGCGTTGGGCCATTAACAGGCTGAATATTCTAGTGGCCTGTTATGGCCCAGAAGAAACAATGGGCCTTTAGCAGGCCGAGATTCATGATGGGCCTCCATTTTCACTAGTCCTCGACGGGCCATCAGCAAGCTGAAAGGTAGGCCGGGACTTTTTTGGCCCAGTTATATGACGGGTCGTTACCAGGCCGAAACATATTTCGGGCCTGAGTTGGCCCACTGATATCATGGGCCTTTAAGAGGCCGAAAGCTTAGTACAGGCATCAACGGGCCGAATTATACGACAGGCCTTTAACAGGCCAAAGTCACGTTGGGCTAAACTGCTGCCACCTTTATCATGGGCTGTTAGTGGGCCAGATGTAGCATTGGACCATATATGGCCCATGGGCAGCATGGGCCATTCCCAGGCCGAAAGACACACCGGGTTGAAATGGGCCCATGTCTACATTGGGCCTCTAATAGGCCGAAAGTCACTTGGTCATAATTGGGCCCAAATATTCGACGAACAATTAACGGGCCAGATCTGGCTTTGGGTCGTAAATGGACCTTATAAACAGGTTGTCATTGGGCTGGCCCACTAGTACCTGAGTAAGTACTACGGGTCTTTGACTGGGCCGGCCTTTTTAACCTATATGGGCATTTGTTGGGCCGTGCCATGTGTCGGTGTATCATAGGCGCCTCCTGTCCAATGACTGGATGACATCTGTCCCAACGGTGAGTCAACACGTGTTTCCTCCGGCCAATGACAATTTTACACGTGGAAAATCCTCATTGGTTCGGGCTGTTAACGGGTTATCGGATCCAAAACCGAACCCGATACCTTAACGGCAACCCGTTATGGTGGATGCCACGTGTCGGTCACCCTTGACGAAAGCACTTCTATGACGCACGATTTATCGTCATGGAAGTGGACACTTTCGTGATGATAATTTTGGTAATGTCATGGAACACTTCTACGACAGCACAGGTATGACCATCTTGATTCTGTCATAAAATCGTCATGGATGTATATGCATGACAGAAAACGTGACCTACTGTGACAAACATGTATCATCACGGAAGTGTCTTTTTTTTGTAGTGTTGGGGATATTGATACTTCTCCAACGTATCTATAATTTATGAAGTATTCATGCTGTTATTTTATCATTCTTGGATGTTTTACAATCATTTTATAGCATTTTATATCATTTTTTGGGACTAACCTATTGACATAGTGCCAAGTGCGAGTTGTTGTTTTTTTGCATGTTTTTTACATCCGAGAAAATCAATATCAAACGGAGTCCAAACACCGTGAAACTTTTTATGGATTTTTTATGGGCCAGAAGACTCTCGATGGGCCAGAGCAGCACCTGGAGGGTGCCCCGAGGGGGGCACAACCCACCAGGGTGCACCAGGCCCCCCGATGCGCCCAAGTGGGTTGTGCCCACCTTGTTGGCCTCCCGCACCCCCTCTTTGCACTATAAATTCCCAAATATTCGAAAACAGCAACATTGTTCTGCAGTTCAGCCAGTTAACCCAGCCCATGCCTTCCGAAAACAGCAACATTGCCTTGCTTTCTGCCTCTGATGAAGTGTCAGCGATTACTGAGGGCCCCCTGCTGCTTCCTGCTGCGCCCTCTCAGGTGGATCTTGCCACGGCTGCCTCCGTTGTTGCTGCTGACCTGGAAATCTTGGCTCCTAGGAGCCCTGCACTCTCTGAAACTGATCTGCCTCCTGTCCAGCTTCTACAGTCTGAAGTGTCTGAAGTTCCTGCACTTGGCTCTGGCGATATAAGTGCCTCTGCACCCGCGGTGGCCGCAATTGAATCGGTGCCAACAACTGAAGTCTCTGACGCCATGAAATCGGTGCCAACAACTGAAGTCTCTGACGCCATGATCCTCGGCCTTCAATCCGTGATCCCACTACAGGGCACCCAGGCACAGTCCTCCGAGTCTTCTACTGATGCAATACGGGTTGGCCACAAAGGAAAAGCTGTTGCACCACTCAGTTTTGCTCCTCTCCGTCGCAGTACCAGGAAAAATAAATATGATGGATTTCGTGTCAACCTCAACTAGGATTCTCGTCCTCCTAAATCTAAGGTGAAGCCCAGAGTTACCCCCTCTGTTGTGACTGAAGTGGCCCACTCCTCCAGGCTCCAGATTGGGGATCAAACTACTGCAATTCCTCCTCCCATTGCCATTTCCACCATGCAGCAAATTGGAGTTCAGCTTTGCGCTATCCTTGCGGAGGAGCTCACTGATGAAGCGCTCAATGGGACCACTGCCGACCCGGCTTCGCCCTCCACCTAAGTTTTTATCTTATCTTTGCGCGCTTTATGTCACTTTTGCATAATTGGAATGTGTTATGTTGGAACGTTCGTGGCCTAAACTCTCCTAAAAAGATTCTTGCACTAGCTAATGCGATCAGCTCTTCAGGTTGTTCGATCATCTGTTTGCAAGAATCCAAGATGCAAGACTTTAATGCTACTGTCCTAAAGACCATTTGTCCCCACGCTTTGATTCTTTTGCGTTCATTCCTTCTGTTGGCGCCTCAGGAGGGATTATCACAATTTGGTGCAGTTCCGCGTTTTCTGGCCAAATTTTCATTCAAGAACAATTTGCATTGGGTGTAGTTTTCAAGTCTACGATTTCATCACACTCTTGGAAGTTGGTAAATGCATATGACCCTTGCCAGGGAGAACAACGTGATAGATTCACTCAGTGGCTTTTTGAAATTGACATTCCAACCACAGACGACTGGCTAATACTTGGGGACTTTAATCACATCCGTTCACCTGATAACAGGAACAAGCCTGGTGGTAGTGTACATGACATGTTCACTTTTAATGACTTCATCAGAGACCAACACCTCACTGAACTACCAATCAAAGGTAGAAACTATACCTAGTCTAATATGAAGCAAAACCCCTTGCTAGAGCAACTTGACTGGTTCTTAACCACCCTTAACTGGACCTCCTCTTTTCCTAACACCATGGTTAATCCACTTGGACGACCTGTCTCTGATCACACACCATGCTTTGTTGTGATTCAGACCAACATTCCTAGAAGCAAGATTTTAATATTTGAAACCTTTTGGATTGCCCACCCTGGCTTCATGGATGTTGTCACTAGAGCATGGTCTAAACCACTCAAGCATGGTAAAAACAAAAATGCTGCTTCCAGTCTCTGTCACAAATTTAAAAATTTAAGGCATGCCCTCAGTATTTGGAGTAAGAAATTCTCTAGGCTTAAGACAACCATTGCAAACACCAACAAAGCCCTCCTTGAGATTGACCACATTGCTGATAAATGTTTGCTGACCAGACAAGAGGGTAATTTTCAGTCCATTCTCAAAAAACATCTGCTTAGACTCCTTCAGCACCAAAAAGACTACTGGAAGAAAAGGTGTACGATTCGTTGGATTAAATTTGGTGATGAGAATTCCAAATTCTTCCAAGCTGTTGCCACCGAAAGATACCGCAGAAACTTCATATCCAGCTTGAAAACCAATGATGATACTGTGATTGAGGAACATGCTGGAAAAGAGTCTATTTTGTTTGAAGCTTTTAAAACTCGTTTGGGAACTTCGACACCTCGACAGATGAAATTCAACATTTCTAGAATGTTGCGTGATAATGTGGATTTCGATAGTCTCACAACTCCCTTCACTAAGTTTGAGATTGATGCAGTAGTTAATGACATGCCTCCTGATCAGGCTCCTGGTCCGGACGGTTTCAATGGTGCTTTTCTAAAAGCTTGTTCGCCGATAATCAAAGCTGATTTTTATCGTCTATGTGATGAATTCCACACCGGTACCCTAAACCTGGAAAGCCTCAACTGTGGACACATTACTCTTATACCCAAGACCAGAGCCCCTGAAACTGTCAATGATTTTTGGCCCATCACATTGCTTAACTGCTGCCTTAAACTGATTACAAAGCTTCTAGCTAACCGCTTGCAAAAAATCATCCTGCAAATTGTACATCAAAATCAATATGGTTTTCTTAAAGGACGCACCATCAATGACTGTTTAGCCTAGGCTTTCGAATACATACATCAATGCCAAGCTTCGAAGAGAGAGATTGTTCTGTTAAAATTAGACTTTGGTAAGGATTTTGACACCGTACAACACTCGGCTATTGTACAGATCATGAGGAGTATGGGTTTCAATGACAAATGGATTGCATGGTTTAAATGCATCTCCTCCTCTAGTAAATCTTCGGTCTTCCTTAATGGCGTCCCTGGAAAACATTTCTGGTGCAAGTGCGGCATCCGCCAAGGAGATCCGCTGTCCCCCCTGCTCTTCGTTCTTGCTGCCGATTTGCTTCAGACAGCAATTAATGATGCCATGTACAATAACAACCTGCACCTACCAATCCCCTTGGGCCGCAACAATCAGTTCTCGGTCATCCAGTACGCGGATGACACAATCATTGTCATGCCGGTCTGCCGTGTCCAAGCCGCCTGCATGAAACAGATACTCTTGGACTACGCTGACTCAGTGGGCTTGCACATTAACTTTCATAAGTCCTCTCTTATTCCTTTAAACACTCCGTAAAATACATACAAGGACATTGCGGCCATTTTTGGACATACTTGTGCTCAGCTACCGTTCACGTGCCTGGGTCTGCCCCTGGGCACAACTAAACCCTCGATCATTGATCTAACTCCATGGATCTGCAAGACGGAGAGCAGGATCACTGCGGCCATGTCGCTCATGTCGTACGCAGGAAAGTTAGCTCTCATGAACTCTCTGGTTACCTCGCTGGCGATATACCCCATGGGAATCCTCAAACTACCACCGAAGATCATTGAACAATTGGACAAGATTCGACGCCACGGCCTTTGGACAAAAAAACTAAGGATGGCGAAAAAAGTAACTCTCTTGTAGCTTGGGACATGGTTTGTCAGCTGAAGAAAAACGGTGGCCTCGGCGTTCTCAACCTCAAGGTGCAGAATGACGCAATGCTTCTGAAATTGCTGCACAAGTTCTATAACTAGTTGGATGTACCGTGGTGCACCTGATCTAGGATACGTATTATGCTTCCACTGTCCCTCATGCTGCTGCGCCATGCGGCTCTTTCTGGTGGCGCCAACTCGTCCAGCTGATGCCAGTCTATAGAGGGATCACCAAGGTGCAGATTGGTGCAGGTGACACGGCTCTGTTTTGGAAAGATGATTGGAACAACTCCATCCTGTCAGACGCATATCCTCGGGCTTTCTCTTACACAAGCGATGAAGGTACCTCAGTCAGAAAATTCCTCTCAATTACTCACCTTAATTAGGCTTTTGACTTGCCCCTCTCGGTTCAAGCTTTTGAAGAACTTCGAGCTCTCCAACAAAATGTGCACGGGGCAGGGTTAACTGACTCCAAGGATGCTTGGACTTGCACTTGGGGTTCTGCTATTTTCAAAACCACGGCCTACTACACATTTTACTTCCGGGAGGTGATTGCCCATGATGCATACCGTAGGCTCTGGAGGACCAAGTGCATCCCTAAAATTAAGGTCTTTGGATGGTTTCTCCTCTCGGATCGCCTTAACATGAGGAACATGCTGAAAGGGAGGCATTATAACATTGGCAATAATTTTGACTGCCTGCTTTGTGGTCTCCACGTGGAAGAAACTGTTGAACATCTTTTCTTCCTTTGCACTTTCAGTTGTGAGTGTTGGAGCAAACTCAACATACAATGGCCCTTGCATGGCAACAGATTGGACCTCATTCTACACCTACAAACATGGTTTCCCAGGAAGATGATCATGGATGTTTTCCTGGTGGCAGCCTGGAGCCTATGGAAAGAAAGGAATAATAACTACTTTTGCAAGGTGGACCCATCAATCTCCTCTTGGCTGGCTAGATTCAAGAAAGACTTTGCTGACATCATCTACAGAGTGCCCCCCCCCCCCACAAGAAGCAGTTAGTGACTGACTTCCTTTATT
>NC_041381.1:224953857-225004378 GCF_002162155.2 Triticum dicoccoides | reverse complement strand
TTGGCACATTCTCTTCCATTTGTGCATATGTAAAGCAACACTTGTAACTTGTAATAGCTGTGAGTTGGTAATATATATGCAGTAGGAGCCTTTCCTACTGTCTAACCCCTTCAAAAAATATATTCCAAAACCCTTTGGGGTTAACCTAGATCAGAAGTTCCGCCACCGCAGGCCTGTGTAGCCACCAAAAACCAATCTAGACCCGTTCTAGCACCCTGCCGGAGGGGGGAATCATCTCCGGTGGCCATCTTGATCATCCCGGCGGCCACCATGATGAGGACGGAGTAGTCCACCCTCGGGGCTGAGGGTTTGTACCAGTAGTTATGTGTTTAATCTCTCTTTCTCTCGTGATCTATATCATGGGCTTTGTTAATATAGTCGGATCATATGATGTTTCTACCCTCTATACTCTTGTTATGATGAATTGAATCTTTACCCATTTATTTTTTGTCTTGTTGGATTGAATATTCAGAGATGAGAACACATGATATATGTCTTGCAATATGAATACTTGAGGTGATAATTGGGGTATCTTATTTATTCACTTGATATATGTTATGGCATACAACTCGCGGATTCCCGTGGTGATATTGGGGTAATCTATGCATAGGGGTTGATGCACGTTTTTCTCAATGGGAACTTCAGGGTCTCTTTATAGTTCCTTGTGTGGATTGAGTATTATCAATATGAATAAGCTTTGGTGTTACTCTAGTATGAACTCTAGGATAGATCGAACGGAAACAATATCTTTGTGTTATTTTAGTATGAACTCTTGAATAGATCGATCGAAAAGAATAGCTTTGAGGTGGCTTCGCACCCTACAAACAATTCCTACCTCTTGTTCTCCACTAATAGGAACTCGGGAGTGATTCTTTGTTGTACTTTGAGGGATAATCATATGATCCAACTATGTTATCACTGTTGAGAGATTGCACTAGCGAAAGTATGGACCCTAGGCCTCCTTTTAAGCATTGCAACACCCTTTTTGTGCTTGTTTACTACTTGCTACCTTGCTGTTTTTATTTATTCAGATTATAAAAATATATTTCTACCATAAATATTACACTTTTATCACCATCTCCTCACCGAACTAGTGCACCTATACAATTTGCCATTGTATTGGCTGTGTTGGGGACACAAGAGATTTCTTGTATTTGGTTGCAGGGTCATTTGAGAGAGACCATCTTCATCCTACACCTCTCAAGGATTGATAAACATTAGGTCATCCACTTCAGGAAAAATTGCTACTGTCCTACAAAACTCTATGCTTGGAGGCCCAACACGTGTCTACAAGAATAAAGTTGCATAGTAGACATCAAGTACTACTCCTCAGTCCAGGTTTGATGGAATATTCGTCACCTCTTCTCTTCTTGTATGTACTCCATTTGTATCTCACTTCCTGTGGCTTCGCACTCGCACGATATTCCTATTCTATGAACCTGTGTGTGCATGTGCGTGCACCTCTGTGTGTGTGTGTGTGTGTGTGTGTAACAGTGTGTGTGTGTGTGTGTTAGAGAGAGCGACACATCGGCCTACTCCTACAAAGAGATGGTGTGTAGTGTATGATTTAGCCGCGTGAGTCGGTGCATCCTCTCGTTTTCGGGCGTCCGGTCGGGACTGCTGCCATGCCCGCTCCTGACCAGCCTGGCCCACCCAAAGCCCCTCCATCGCCCGTGCGTGCTTCCCGCCCGAAATGGTCAGTGCCGCTCCAAAGAATCGGTGCCGCATTCATGCCCGGGCAGAGCGGGCGCGACCTCTCACTGGCGCCTGCATTGAAGGGAGAAGCGGACTCAAGAGTGATGGTTGCTTCGTCCATCCAACTTACTGCTGGGTCTATGTGATTTGACGGCTCATTGGTCATTATTACTGAGGTGGTATGACTACTGGATGTCCCACGCTTCAGCGAAAGGAAGTAATAGATTACAATTTTCTCCATTCTTACAGCGGAGGAGTGTGAAAGCAGTGAAAACGCGCAGGCTCAATGATTACATGGCCCACCTCACACTATCACCATATTTTCTGGACACCGTGCGACACCTAACTCTTTACATAGTAGTATAGTACGTACTGTAATTTCTCAGCGAGATAAATTTTTACAATGCTATGAAGCTTCCAGCTTCTGTTTCATGTATCTTGCGTCCAAGGTTGCCCCGTTGCAACATTTCATCAAATACAAACGAGACTAACATGCATGCTATTGCATCTCAAAGATTGACAGATCATAGCCAATATGACTCTCTGCGTTCCAAAATAAGTGTCTCAACATTATGCAAACTTTAGTGCAAAGTTGTACCACTACTAAAGTAGACACTAATTTTGGAACAAACACAACTAAAGAAAAAATTGATCCATGCAGTTCCTAGCCCTTGAACCATAAACCCAAACCAGGCTTTAATTTGCTGGCAACGTTGAAGCTTCCGAAGAAATGAAGTTTGCAACCCTTTGACGATCGAATCATTTTGTGTAGTTTCACAAAAATCGAGATGAGCATCCATGTGGCAAAGAAATTGAAGAAGCATGATTAGAATAAGATTACTGGGACTAGTTGATGAGACATAAACTCGTGACAAATACAATACGTAGAAGCCAGTAGAGGTGTGTGCAGGGAAAGAAGTAGAGAAATATCCACATGGAGCGATGTGGGCAGCTGGGGCAGTGGTGCAAGCCGGCTGTAAGGAAGTTGTACCTGAGGGATCCCGCTATGTAGCTCAACCTAGAGGAGAGCAGCGGGAGGCGGCAACTGCCCATGTTGCGGCAATGAGCAAGGGACGAAGGCAACCTCACCGGCTTTATGAGAGAGAACGGCGGGGACCCCTGATCGAGACGTGCCGATAGTGGGTCTTCGTTGTCTGCGACGGCGACCACATCTACACTAAGCATCCACCCCTTCCCCTGGCGGACGTGATCCACCCGGATGTTAGAGATGTGGCCACAGTCGTTTTGTGCGAGAGAGTGTGAAGAGAGCAACCCCAGCAAGCAACCGTGTAGGCTCGTCCTGGCTATGTATATAGTGGAGCGGTTTCCTTTTCTCTTCGTGTGTGGGTGCGTGCACCTCTTCTCTTTGAGCATGGTTATTAAAAGTATACCCCACTACTGTACGCGGTTATTATATATGGGCAAAGAGTATAGGCAGTAATAATGACAAATAAGTCGTCAAATCATGAGGCTAACCTTTCTCTATGTTTGACCGAGGAAGCAGCCATCATTTCACTTGTTGAATATCCATCCGCTGCTACCTCCGCGAATAAATAAAAATCTGCTTCTACCTTCGTGGCATGGTTAATAATATAGCCATGTCAATCACGACGTAGAAATATCATTCACTGATACAATAGGGCTGGATCTAAGGATGATGATTTTTTTACTTTGTCTCTTTCTCTTTTTGTCTCATTTACTCATTTTACATAGGAGCGCGTGTAGAAGATGGCTATTCCTTTCGATGGGACTTCTTCATGGGATTTAAGACTAAGAAGCTCTGAATTCTGTCCGCTGCACACCACTCTAAATCATGCCATCTATGATAGGGGGTACTCCCATTGCAACAATGAGGTCCACTAGGTCTAGCACGTCCTGTAAGAAGAGACTGTCACGCAAAACAGACATCTTATTGCCTTCTTCCTCAGACAGTACGTACCACTGGTACATACTACGAGTACTACTACTACTCGTTCTCCTATAAACCTTGTGCTTGTCATCTCCAAAATATTAACCTTGTGCTTGGCTCTTCGCCTCTTCGGAAGTCAGCAATAATGGTACTACAGTATATATCGTTCTGGCTATCTGAGACCAGATGAATTGTTGCACGTCCACCATGTGGGTGAGGGTCGAGCGAGGGTCGAGGGGCACGGGGCGAGGGAGAGTGTGTACTATTACATCTGTTTCAATATGTACTACATACGGAGCAAAATGAGTGAATCTACACTCTAAAAGACGTCTATATACATCAGTCTTTGGAGTATGTACTAGTAGTTCATATTGAAATCTACTAAAGGACATATATTTCAAACAATATGATAATCTCTCTAACCAAGGTAGGGACGAGGAGTAAACGGAGGGAGTATTAAAATTTTCTCCTTGTCCTGCGAGCCACCGCGCGCGTGGGCGAGGGAGCGAGTGTAAGGCGGAGTAGTAAGCAAGCTTCACCTTGTCCTGCGAGCCATCGCGCTCGTGGGCAGGGGAGACGGCATACTTAGAAAGCTTCTCCACATTCTGCAAGTTGAAGGGACACATCAAAATTAATATGTACAGAGCATCTCCAGTGTATAGAGCCTTGCCTCTAAGGTAGGCCCCACATGGTTTCCCTCTTTTTTAACATAACGCGTCAAGTCGCAATTTGTTTGTTCACCCGTGGTACACGATCATCCATCAAGTGGAGAACCAGTACATGGGTCAAATTACCAGGTGGGCTGCCTTTTCGTACAGAAATGAGCTCCACCGTGTACTGATGTCTACTATGCAACTTTATTCTTATAGACACATGTTGAGCCTCCAAGCGTAGAGTTTCGTAGGACAGTAGCAATTTTCCCTCAAGTGGATGACCTAAGGTTTATCAATCCGTGAGAGGTGTAGGATGAAGATGGTCTCTCTCAAATGACCCTGCAACGAAATACAAGAAATCTCTTGTGTCCCCAACACACCAAATACAATGGAAAATTGTATAGGTGCACTAGTTCGCCCGTGTTCACCTGTGTTCAAGTCGCAATTTGTTTGTTCACCCGTGGTACATGATCCTTTATTAAGTGGACAACCAGTACACATGTCAAATTACCACGTGGGCTGCCTTTTCATACAGAAATGAGCTCCACCATGTACTATTGTCTACTACACAACTTTATTCTTGTAGACACGTGTTGGGCCTCCAAGCACAGAGTTTTGTAGGACAGTAGCAATTTTCCCTCAAGCGGATGACCTAAGGTTTATCAATCCGTGAGAGGTGTAGGATGAAGATGGTCTCTCTCAATCGACCCTGCAACCAAATACAAGAAATCTCTTGTGTCCCCAACACACCCAATACAATGGAAAATTGTATAGGTGCACTAGTTCGGCGAAGAGATGGTGATAAAAGTGTAATATGGATGGTAGAAATAGATTTTTATAATCTGAATAAATAAAAACAGCAAGGTAGCAAATAGTAAACAGGCACAAGAACGGCATTGCAATGCTTGAAGATGAGGCCTAGGGTCCATACTTTCGCTAGTGCAATCTCTCAACAATGCTAATATAATCGGATCACATACCCACCCCTCAACGTGCGATGAAGAATCACTCCAAAGTTCCTATCTAGCTGAGAACATAAGAATAAATTGTTTGTAGTGTACGAAACCACCTCAAAGCTATTCTTACCGTTTGATCTATTCAAGTTCGTACTAAAATAACACAAATCTATTCTTTCCGTTCGATCTATCCTAGAGTTCATACTAAAATAACACCAAAGCAAATTCATATTCACAATACTCAATCCAGCACAAAGAGCTTCAAAGAGTGCCCCAAGATTTCTACCGGAGAAATTAAGACAAGGACATGCATCAACCCCTATGCATACATTACCCCAATGTCACCTCGGGAATCCGCGAATTGAGTGCCAAAACATATATCAAGTGAATCAATACGATACCCCATTGTCACCATGAGTATTCAATTGCAAGACATATATCAAGTGTTCTCAAATCCATAAAAGTATTCAATCCGATAACAACGAAATCTGAAAGGGAAAAACTCAATTAATCACAACAAGATAGAGAGGGGAAAACACCATATGATCCGACTATATTAACAAAGCCCGCGATACATCAAGATCGTGACATCTAAAGAACACGAGAGAGAGAGAGAGAGAGAGAGAGAGAGATTAAACACATAGCAACTGGTGCAAACCCTCAGCCCCGAGGTTGGACTACTCCCTCCCCCATCGTGGTGACCGTTGGGATGATGAAGATGGCCACCAGAGATGATTCCCCCCTCCGGCAGGGTGCCGGAAAGGGTCTAGATTGGTTTTCCATGGCTACAGAGGCCTACAGCGGTGGAACTTCTGATCTAGGTTAACCTCGAGGGTTTTTTGAATATTTATGAATTTATAGGGTAAAGAGGGGGGTGCGGGGGGCCACCGAGGTGGGCACAACCCACCTGGGCACGCCTGGGCCTCCACACGCGCCCTGGTGGATTGTGCCTCCGTCGGGGCAACCCCCAGGTGCTCCTCTGGTCCATTCTGGGTGTTCTGGTACATAAAAAATCTCCAAAAAGTTTCGAGGTGTTTGGACTCCGTTTGATATCGATTTCCTACGATGTAAAAAACAAGCAAAAAACAGCAACTGTCACTGGGCACTGGGTCAGAAAATGATATAAAGTTGCTAGAAAATGATTGTAAAACATCCAAGAATGATAATAAAACATCATGAATACTTCATAATTTATAGATACGTTGGAGACATATCTGCATCCCAAGCTTAATTCCTACTCGTCCTCGAGTAGGTAAATGATAAAAGAAACAATTTATGAAGTGTGAATGCTAGCAAGGTGCACAAGTTTGATCAATGATAGTTTCAATCACTTTTCCTAGCATCATAATAGCAATCCTTTCTTATAAAACTTCTCATGTT
The DNA here is from genome assembly GCF_002162155.2 of Triticum dicoccoides. Classification (NCBI taxonomy): domain Eukaryota; kingdom Viridiplantae; phylum Streptophyta; class Magnoliopsida; order Poales; family Poaceae; genus Triticum; species Triticum dicoccoides. The sequence continues at coordinate 224,997,785 of NC_041381.1, read as the reverse complement.
ATAGTAGCAACCTATTCACATGTTAAGGTTCAAACAATGAACTCTCTGGAAACTGAACAACCTATGTTCTTAGTCACCAAGAAATTGTAATTCAACTTATTCAACAGAGTTTAAGTAAGAGCTCCACATACTAACCTTCTTATAGTCTTCTATGATTGCTAACACTCAGCGCATACACATGAGCAAAACATTTCAACCAGACACGTAGAAAGATAGGGGCTTATTGTTTTGCCTCCCAACGTATTCACCTCAAGGGTGATGTCAACAATAATAACTCATGCTACCCATATTCAACTGGGCATATGTGCCTAGATCTTACCTCACCACATGTTGCTTGCCGAAGGAGAAAAATAAAAAGGAATAGAGAGAAAAACTTTGACTCTTTGCATAAAAGTAAATACTGAAAAGTAAAAGATAGGCCCTTCGCAGAGGGAAGCAGAGGTTTCCATGCGCTTATTTGTTTGTATGCTCAACTCCTTAGAGCAAAAGAACGACACGTTATATTGCCCCTTATGATAGCAACCTTTATTATGCAATCTGTCACTTTTATTCTTTGCCATCACAAGTTCGTACAACGCTCAATTTTCTCTTACACTAAATGATCTAACACTTTTAGAAGCAATTTTTATTGCCTTATTGCACCGATGACAACATACTTGAAGGATATTATTCAATGCGTAGGTAGGTATGGTGGATTCTTGAAAATAAGATTTGGGTTTAAGGGTTTTTGGATGCACAAGTAGTATCTCTACTTGGTGCGGAATTTTTGGCTAGCAAAGATGGGGGCAAGCACCACATGTTGAAGGATCTATGACAATATAACTTCTATGTGAATATGAATAAACATAAATCATTATGTTGTCTTCCTTGTCCAACGTCAACAATTTTGGCATATAATATTTTGATGGGGGCTCACAATCACAAAAGGTTTCCAAGATAGTGTATTTGCATGTGAAGGTTCTCTTTCTTATACTAATTATTCGTGAATTGCTTGTATGACCAATGTTGTGATTGTCAAGCCTCAAAAGATTTCACTTTCTAAACCCAATGTGAAGCTACCACTAGGCGTGATATGATTTCAACTTCATGGCATTTAATTTATTCAACAATTTACTCATAGGATATAAGTGAAGCACGAGAGTAAATGACAAGCTACTCCAAAAAGATATAAGTGAAGATCATGAGCATAATATTTCTTTCTCTCAAATTAATTGAAGTGAAGCAAGAGAGAATTTCTTCAAAAATACTAAAGCACACCATGCTCAAAAAGATATAAGTGAAGCACTAGAGCAATTCCATAGAAAAGAGCTTTGTTGACGGGATGTGAGTGCCGCTTACTTAGCCTCCCTGGCAACTATTTGAGGACTGTATTTTATTTAAAAACTTTCATATCTAAGTATTTTATTAAAACAGAAAGCAAAAACAAAACAAAATGCAATTCCAAGAATATCACACATCATGTGAAGAAGCAAAAACTTAGGCTCAACCGATACTAACCGATAATTGTTGAAGAAGAAAGGTGGGATGCCTACCGGGGCATCCCCAAGCTTAGATGCTTGAAACTTCTTGAAATATTATCTTGGGGTGCCTTCGACATCCCCAAGATTGAGCTTTTGTGTCTCCGTAATTCCTTTTATATCATGGTTTTCCTAAATCTCAAAAGCTTCATCCACACAAAACTCAACAAGAACTCGTGAGATAAGTTAGTATAAACCAATGCAAAAACCTTATCATTCTCTACTATAGCAAATCACTAAAATTATTATTCAACATTGCATACTAAATTCCTCCGCATATTTAATACTCCTATCCTAAAATAGAATCATTAAACAAGCAAACATATGCAAACAATGCAAACATAATAGCAATCTGCCAACATAGTACAGTTTGTAAAGAATGCAAGAGTATCAATACTTCCCTAACTCCAAAAGTTATGAAAATCTACCACACATTAGAAAATTTATCAGAGCTTATTTTGCAAAAAAAAATCAACATTTTATCACATTCTGATTTTTCTAGGGAATTTTTGCTACATCAGACTTTCTGTTTTCAAACAGCAACATGTAGACTTGCAAAATAAGCATGGCAAAGGCTATACTTGACACTTTTATTGAAATAAAAGATGCAAAACATTATTCTAAATAACATAAATCAAATCCTAACAAAATAAATTGATGCTCCAAGTGAAACACATATCATGTGACGAATGAAAACATAGCTCCAAGTGAGGTTACCGATAATGTTGGAGACGAAAGAGGGGATGCCTTCCGGGGCATCCCCAAGCTTAGTTGCTTGGCTCTTTCATGAATATCACCTTGGGGTGCCTTGGGCATACCCAGCTTAGAGTCTTGTCACTCCTTATTCTCCTCATATCGACATCTCACCCAAAACTTGAAAACTTCAATCACACAAAACTTTACGAAACTTTGTGAGATAGGTTAGTACGATAAAGAGCAAACCATTTCACTTTGGTACTTTCAAATACAAGATTCATAATTGTTTCCACACAATACCTACTGTAGAACATCATTTCCACAATTTATATTGAGCAATATAAGCCATAGAAACTAGAAAACAAGCAAACTATGCATTGAAAACAGAATCTATCAAAAACAGAACAGTCTGTAATGATCTGGATAACTACCATACTTCTGCTACTCCAAAAATTATAAAACATTAGGAATACGTGAGAAATTTTTATATTAAACTTCTGCCAAAAGAATCAACTCAAAAGCACTCTTCTGTTAAAAATGAGAATCATTTTCGTGAGTGCAAAAGTTTCTGTTTTTCAGCAAGATCAAATCAACTATCACCCAACATGATCCCACAGGCTTTAATTGGCACATTATTGAAACAAAAGCAATAAAACATGATCAATACAGTAGATTAATCATGTTAGAACATACAAATAGTAGATAAAAGTGTTGGGTTGTCTCCCAACAAGCGCTTTTCTTTAATGCCTTTTAGCTAGGCATGATGATTTCAATGATGCTCGCATAAAAGATAAGAATTGAAACATAAAGAGAGCATCATGAAGCATACGGCTAGCACATTTAAGTCTAACCCACTTCCTATAAATAGGGACTTTGTGAGAAAACAACTTATAGGAACAAGAATCAACTAGAATAGGAAGGCAAAACATGCATAACTTCAAGATTTTCAACACATAGAGAGGAAACTTGATATTATTACAATTCCTACAAACATAAGTTCCTCTCTCATAATAATTTCCAGTAACATCATGAAGAAATTCAATAATATAACCATCACATAAAGCATTCTTTTCATGATGCATAATCATAGAAATTTTTTACTCTCCACATAAGCAAATTTATTCTCATCAATAGTAGTGGGAGCAAACTCAACAAAATAACTATCATGAGATTGAAAATTAAAATCATGATGATAAGTTTCATGGTTATCATTATTCTTTATAGTATACATGTCATCACCATAATCATCATGGATAGCAACTTTGTTCTCATCATCAATTGAAACCTCTTCCGAAATAGTGGATTCATCACTAAATAAAGTCACGACCTCTCCAAATCCACTTTCATCAATATAATCCTCTTCTGAAAAGAGCTTGATGTCTGCTATGCAACTTTATTCTTGTAGACACGTGTTGGGCCTCCCAGCGTACAGTTTTGTAGGACAGTAGCAATTTTCCCTCAAGTGGATGACCTAAGGTTTATCAATCCGTGAGAGGTGTAGGATGAAGATGGTCTCTCTCAAACAACCCTGCAACCAAATACAAGACATCTCTTGTGTCCCCAACACACCCAATACAATGGCAAATTCTATAGGTGCACTAGTTCGGCGAAGAGATGGTGATAAAAATGTAATATGGATGGTACAAATATATTTTTATAAACTGAATAAATAAAAATAGCAAGGTAGCAAATAGTAAACAGGCACAAAAACGATATTGCAATGCTTGAAAATGAGGCCTAGGGTCCATACTTTCGCTAGTGCAATCTCTCAACAATGCTAATATAATCGGATCACATAACCACCCCTCAACGTGCGATGAAGAATCACTCCAAAGTTTCTATCTAGCGGAGAACATAAGAATAAATTGTTTGTAGGGTACGAAACCACCTCAAAACTATTCTTTCTGTTCCATCTATTCAAGAGTTCTTACTAAAATAACACAAAGCTATTCTTTATGTTCGATCTATCCTAGAGTTCGTACTAAAATAACACCAAAGCAAATTCATATTCATAATACTCAATCCAACACAAAGAACTTTAAAGAGTGCCCCAAGATTTCTACCGGAGAAATTAAGACAAGAACGTGCATCAACCCCTATGCATAGATTACCCCAATGTCACCTCAGGAATCTGCGAGTTGAGTGCCAAAACATATATCAAGTGAATCAATACGATACCCCATTGTCACCACGAGTATTCAATTGCAAGAGATATATCAAGTGTTCTCAAATCCATAAAAGTATTCAATCCAATAACAACGAAATCTCAAAGGAAAAAACTCAATTCATCACAACAAGATGAGAGAGGAAAACACCATATGATACGGCTATATTAACAAAGTCCGTGATACATCAAGAATGTGACATCTCAAGAACACAAGAGAGAAAGAGATTAAACACATAGCTATTGGTACAAACCCTCAGCCCCGAGGGTGGACTACTACCTCCTCATCATGGTGGCCGTTGACATGATGAAGATGGCCAGTGGAGATGATTCCCCTCTCCGGCGGGGTGCCGAAAAGGGTCTAGATTGGTTTTCGGTGGCTATAGAGTCCTGCGGCGGCGGAACTTTTGATCTAGGTTAACCCCCGAGGGTTTTTGGAATATTTGTGAATTTATAGGGTAAAGAAGGGGGTGCGGGAGGCCACCGAGGTGGGAACAACCCACCTTGGCATGCCTTGGCCCCAGGCGCGCCCTGGTGGGTTGTGACCCCCTCGGGGCACCCCCCAGGTGCTCCTCTGGCCCACCATGGGTGTTCTGGTCCATAAAAAATCTCCAAAAAGTTTCACGGTGTTTGGACTCCGTTTGATATTGATTTCCTGCGATGTAAAAAACAAGCAAAAAATAGCAACTGGCACTGGGCACTGGGTCAATAGGTTAGTCCCAAAAAATGATATAAATTTGCTATAAAATGATTGTAGAACATCCAAGAATGATAATAAAACCGCATGAATATTTCATAATTATAGATACGTTGGAGACGTATCATGCATCCGCGCGGGTGTGGTTGGGAAAGAGATGGTAGTATGTGCGCCGTGCGTGCACCTCTTCTCTTCATGCACGTTCCCCACCTACGTGGGTGTCTGTGAGAGAGATACAAACCTAGACAGATGGTGTGTGCATTCGTGAGTGTGTTTTGTTGGGGGGTGTGTGATTCCGTGAATATATTTGTAGGAATATGTGTCGATGATATCTCAAACAAAAATTTGGCACATGCAATGTGTGTGAAATAGAGGCCTGTCTATATCATATATAGAGGGGACGATCCACAAGAAGAGAGGGAGGGGTCATAGATATTGATAGAGTCAAAGAGAGGATCAAGTGGGTGGGTGCGAGATCGATGAAGAGAACCATCGAAATTGTGTGTGTGCAAGTCAAAGATATAGGGCGACTGACCTACTGAAATGTCAGAGGGCACATTGCAAGTTTGTGTGTGGCAGGGAGACATGACTAGAGAGCTCGATGTATCGGTGTGTGTGGGGGAGGCATAGACCTAACTAGAGAGGTAGAATGACTCGTATATGTGTTGAGTAGGAGAGACCCAGCTATGTCTTGAGGGAGATCGGTCGACATCCATACATAAGTGAAGGACGGGAAATAGGTTGGGACAGAGAGAGAGAGAGAGAGAGAGAGAGAGAGAGGAGAGAGGGAGGGAGGGAGAGGGGTAGAGTGATGGATGGGTGATGGAGTTGCTTCTGGAAGATGGTGGGAGAGGCCTACTAGACAAACTAAGGGTAAAACTGCAATATTATCAATAAGAGTGGGGATGTGTTTCTGTGTGTGTGTGTGCGTGATATGTGTCGGGACGCATGCATGGATGATGAAGGGGGACCATGTGTTTGGTAAGCAAACCTAACTAGATCAGTAGATTAATTGTTGTTTGTCGGAGGAAGGGAGAGACATAACTAATGAGGTAGATCGATTGACGCGTGGGAAAAATTGAGTTATAACGACCTAGCAAGCTATATGTATAGCGGGAGATCGGTCAATGTACATCCATTTGTTAGAGGCAAATAAGGCCCAGCGGGACGGATAGACAGCGAGAATGGAGCTAGGAGGTGGTGCGAGAGGCCTAGCTACTAGCTAGATAGGGGGAGGAGTGTGAGATTTTGAGATCGATGAAAAGAGGGGCAAGAGTTTACACGTGTGTGGGACCGTATGAGAGACACAAGGCATGGACACAGAAAGGAGGAGATGGACGTGTGTATGTTGTAGGCAGACATCGATGGAGAGGTTTATCGATCAGTGTGTGTCGGAAAGGAGTTGTGGAGACTGTGGGAGAACGACCTAAAGAAAAAAAATGAATGCGCACGATGGATAGAATGTTGAGGGAGGGCAAGGCGAGGAGGGCATGTGCATGCACGAGAGAAAGTTAGTGCTAGAAAAAAAGGTTAGAGGATTGTGTGGATGTAAGAGACTAACAAAGATCATAATTCGATATGAAAGTGGATTCATATATTTGAATAGGAGATCATAGTATTATAAACATATGCATGCATGAATATAGCGGTGATACGCGTGCTGTGGTTTTGCACATGTTATACCATAATGTGATAATGCATGGTGTTTGCAACTCACAGCTAAATATCGGACAATCTAAACCATACTATACATCGAATAATCTCACATTTTATTTGAATTTGTCATAATGTGTGGCGTTTGCAGCTCACAAATAAATATCGAACAATCTAAACCACACTATATATCGAACAATCTCAAATTTTATTTGAATTTGTGGTAATGTGTGGCGTTTGCAACTCACATCTAAATACTTGTAGGCGTAGGTGGCGGGGCACCATACATTATGTGATAAACACATTATACATATGAGACATGGTTTAGATTATGAAGATCTCGCTAGAGCTTGAAATGTACCGTGATTTGAAATCAACATAAAGTGGATTTAAAAAATTGAGTTCGAGTTCATATAGTACACATAGTTCATATCTAACTCGACAGTAATCATGTGGTGTGTTGTGAAGATAATACACAAACGATGGTTTTACTTGACAATAATTATGATTGTAGATCTTATTAAAATTGAGAAACCAATTCAAATGGTTTGACTTCACAACAATCATGATTGTAGATCTTATTCAAATAGAGAAATGAATTCAAATTTAGTTCATATTGAAGCGGTAGTATATACGTTTGGAATGCACTAAAATGTTCATTTGAGTAGCAGGTTGCATGCATTATACACGTGGCAAAATATTTTAATTGAACATAATATGAATTCAAAGTTTTGAATGGCATTTGTAGTGCGAATTGATTTGGTACAGTACACGGGACTAGACTCTCTTGTGTGGTGCGAATTGATTTCTTTTTGTTTTTTCATCGATGGAAGTGCGAATTGATTTGGTATAGTACACATTATGCTTGTCCGGAAATTTCAACCCGCGCCTTGTTACCCCAAAATATTTAAGATATATCTTTGTCTCATTGTGCTTCGAAAACTTCCTCCATCTGAACCCGCGCCTTGCTATCCCAAAATTACAACGCGCGCGAAAGCTCCCACCTCCTGCAAAATCCCGACACGCGAAATGCCTGTGATACCCTTAAACTGAAAGACCCGCCTAGCTCAAATCAGTGGGGCTACTTTCGTAACTTACCCCACATTTTGGACAAGCGTGTCCCTAAGATATGGTTCCCCCCTCCCATCCCATCCGCCCACCCATTCGTCCACTGAGGCCGTGAAAACCCATGAAGCCCCACACCCTCCTCCGTCCGCCACCCAGCCGGAGCCTCTTTCCCGAAGATGTCATCCACAGCAACACCTCGACGTCCCTCATCCACCGTACCGGATGAGGATCCATCGTCGATCTCGTCGGTTCAGCTACCCCATCCTCCACCTCCAAGGAGCTGCCCCGACGTTCCCCTCGTCTTTCGTGCCACCTCCATTCCCACACCATCGTCTTCACCTGCACCACCAGAAGAGCATCATCATCACTATTTTCTCGGATGAAGTTGAGGCCTAATCGGTGCCACCAAAGAGGTTGTACACTAATCGCTGCATTTTCTTATTGATTTGATCTCACGGCGCTGCCGACGCTCGGTCCTGAGCCGACATGGCGCGGCTCCATCCACGGCGGCGGCGGCGGCCACTTCCTCCATGGCATCGCTCCCTCAGCGGTGATGTCCACATCAGTAGGAGTTGATGCTGCTTTAGCTCTCGCTACTGCTATGCTCTTGCTCTCGGTCCCCTGCCTGGTCTGCTCTTGCTCTTGCTCCCTTTCTTGCTCTTGCTCGTGCTACTGCTCTCGCTCTTGCACTTTCTTGCGCTGCTGCTCTACTCTTGTGCGCGCTAGTGTTGATCTACTCTTGCGCGCGCTGCTACTGCACGACTAGCATATCCTGCTCCCCTCGAGCCCCTGCAGCTACTACCTGAGATGCTACGAAATGACCAGCTTCCCTGGCTCTCGCACGCGTTGCTGCCGCTACTTCTTTTCTGCTACTAGTGCATTCAGTTTCGACAGTAAAATTCAGTTTCGACAGCAAAATTCAGTTTCGATAGTTAAATTCAGTTTCGACGGTTAAATTCAGTTTCGACAGTTAAATTCAGATTCGACAGTTAAGTTCAGAGATGAGCGGCTCACGTATTTTACATCTAGCACTTTTTGGTTATGTATTTTACGTCATCTATTGGAGATGCTATTAGAATTCCACTCAGGTTAACATTGTCTCTCTTGTCCTACTTCAGCCTCGCCATCATACAACTCACCGGAGCTGCTCCAACAATGAAACTCTCCATCACAGCAGAGCAGTACCCCGGGCTCCATCTCCAGACGCCTAAGATCTTCTTCCCCTCCTCTGACAGCCAAATCAGCCGGAGCATCCTTACCGACCAACCCAATCACGCAGAGATCGACATGGCTTCGCCAAAGAGGTTGTACACTTGTTGCATCACTTTTTTACTCTACATGTTATATATATTGTCCACTGAGCACACGTAGTAACGTGAAATACAATTAGTTTCTCCTACTATATGACAAGCAGTGAGCTACCAAGCAACTTAGCTATCTGTCATGGACTCTCTTAAATGCCATCATTATTTATCTCTGCGTGTTTGAGCTGTGCATTTGTAGATGAGCCTGGGAGTTGAGCTATTAGGGCAGTGGCCTGGGCCAAAGTAGTAGAAGTGGCACAAAAACATTTTTTGAGTGTAGGCTTTTCCCTGCTCATGCCTGCCTACTAGAATCGCCAGTGCTTGAAAGGAAAACTGAAGGGAAAACATAGGAATTGGAAAGTTTCCTATGCTACTACTATTCATGCATTTGGTTCAAAGTAATGGAGCAAAGGAAAACTGTAGGATTTTTTCCTTTAGTGTCTCCTTGAAACAAAAACCATAGGAATTTTAATATCCACTTGTCCTCCTTTTCAAATTCCTATTCATGAAGCACAAGACTAAGAGATAGTAGCATAATAGCATTATAACCGTACATTTTCTTGTGGTTTAACTTAATCTCACCGTGCTTCTTTGCATCCTGTGATCTTCCCATTCTTGTGAACCAAACACCCAGATTGGCAGAAACCTGTGTTTTGAAATTCTCTGTTTTGCACGTGCATTTCTATCCTATTACTGTGTATTTCCTATCCCTGCGTTGTTAGAATACTCCAATTCAAACGAGCCTTTACAAAATTACTTCTCTTATAGATAGTTGTCAAAGAAAACCTTGTGTGGTTTGTCCCGCTCCTGCTGCGTCGTTGTCCACCCCAGCTCAGCTGCTCCAACGTCAGAAGAGTCCAGCACAGCAGGGATCCGGCCTCTAGACAGTCTTTCGCTGCCTCAGATCTTCTTCCCCGCCGCCGGCAGCCACGACAAATGCATTACCATCATCAACCGAGCAGATGACCTCGAGGACTACACGGGTCCACAAGAGAGGTTGCACTCTTTCTTGTCTGCTTACATTATGCATCGCTTAATATTACGTGCTACTTTATCATCATGTTCACCAATTAGACTCTGAGTCAGCTGCAAACTAATGGTCAAACTTGAGTTTTTAAATGGTTGTGGGGTACATATCAGGGCCGCAATAAATAGTATCTATCTACTATCTGGTTAATCTCTGGTGTCTACTATGAGTTTCATGTTGGATGGGAAACAAACAGTAAAGAATCCATTATCTATATTTTTTAACTGAAGCCATTATCTGCCTACTATCATTGGTTTTGGGTCTCTCCATAGGTTGCTACCATCACTCTGGATTTCTGCATGCACTCCATACATAATCTCACTATGTTTTATTCCTATGCATGTCAGTTATTGTACACAATGGAACTGAACATGTAGAGCAAAAGAGACGAACCTTGCGTGGCAATAAAATTTCATGCAGACATTTCTCTGTGGTAGGCGCAAAGGCAGCCCCCCTCCACCCATTTCGGATTGTAATCGAGAGGAAGATAACTGTTCTAAGGGGGATTCGGAAGGAGAAGACCACTCCTATTTACCCTCTGAGGTCTTCGCTCTAACTTGGCATGCTGATGTTGGTTAGATCATGCATATGGTGCCTTGCATTGCTTACTTTACACATCAAATATGTCATCTGCTTAGTTTAGTCATGCTTTGTGTGAATGCCGTCTGTTTAATTTCTTCATCGTATATGTGAATTATGCAACGCCATCTTGTTTAGCCGGGCATCATATATGTGAATTTTGCAATGCCATTCTGCTTAGCCAATCATCTTATATGTGAATTATATCAGGCCATCCTTTTTTCATTACATATTACATTTGTCAACAATGTTAGTACATTCAACTACTCTTCATGTGCATCAGCCATTTGACACGGTGATGGAAAATTTTGGAGTGAAAACAAGGTCTTCAGAGGAGACTATGCTATCTGACGAAGCGCATATCTCGCTGGTTACGGATAGCTCCTCAGAGGAGGATTTAGAGACAGATGATCAGTCTTATTCCCCCCCCCCCCACCGAGGTGTATGCTCTAACTTGGCAAGGTTATGTTGCTCATATTGTGCGTATGGTGTCTTGCATTGCTATGTCATTTTATTAGTTAAGACATGCTTTGTGTGAATGCCACCTATTTAGTGTCTAATTACCAAATATGTGAATTATGCATTGTCATCTTGTTGCAAGACATTATATATGTGAATTCTGCAATGCTATCTTGTTGCAAGGCATTATATATGTGAATTATGCAATGCCATGCTGTTTAGCCAATCATCATGTATGTGAATTATATCATGATATCCTTTTTTGTATTACGTGTTCCATTTGTCGACAATGTTTGTATATTCAACTATTCTTCCTGTGCATCAGCCATTTGAAGCGGTGATGGAAGTATCTGGAGTGAAAATAAGGTATTCAGAGCAGATAATGCTACCTGCTGAAGCAGACATCTTGCTGGTTACAGAGAGCTCCTTAGAGGAGGATTCAGAGGCTGATGACCAGTCCTATTTCCCTCTGAGGTCTATGCTCAAACTTGGCAGGCTTATATTACTCATGTCATGCATGTTGTCTTACATTGCTTAGTTTTTACATCATATATGTGATTGCCATCTGCTTACTTTCTTACTATATAAATCACATATTTGAATTATATCATGCCATCATGTTACATACACAACATCTATCTAAATTATGGCATGGCAACCCATTTAATAAAGACATCATATAGTTATATCATCTCATCCTATTTAGTGTTTACAGTCGTCATATTTTGAATTATGTCATTCTATCCGTGAATTATATCATGCTATCATGTTTCCATAGGCTGCATGTATGTGAATTATGGCATGCCAACCTATTTAATAAACACATTATATAGTTATATCATGTCATCCTGTTTACATAGTCATCATATTTTGAACTACGTCTTTCCATCTTTTTTAGTTAGTCATCATATATGTGAAATTGTGTCATGTTGTCCTCTTTAGTTAGCCGTCATATATGTGAAACTGTGTCATGCTATCATGTTTGGTTAGAAAACATAAATGTGAATAATTTCATGCCCTCTTTTATTCCCCACTATCCATTGCACTTGTCTATCATACAATGTCTGTACATTCAATTAGTTTTCTTGTTTTTCAGCCATTTGAATTGGAGAGGGTGATGGCAGTATCTAAGGGAGTAACAACACGGTCTTCAGAAAAGATAGTGCTACTAGTTGATGGAGATAGAACCACAGTTGTACTTGCCCAAGAACCAGTCCCACCACACATAATCCAAACTCTCACAGACTGTAACCCTACCCAGTTGGACAGAGAACCAGCTACACCCCTTCTAATCCCAACCCCACCAGATAGTAACCCAGTTCTAGTTGACACAGCGTTGTCTCCACCACATAGCACCCAAACACGAGCAGTTAGTAAGGGAACTGCAGTGCCCAAAGCACAAGGACCACCACTTCTAATCCCAACTCAACGCTTAAAGCAGAAGAAGAATTGTTCTCAGGTCAGGTTCTGTAGCTAAGGTTCATACTCCTTAGCTCTTGCATCACTGTATTTACTCATACCAACTATTTTCAAATTTGGAGGATGGAATTGAAACTCCAGTGGTGCAACAGGTATGTTTTAAACCTGTTTCTTTAACTGGATTGCTATTGTAACTTGCTATATGTTGATTTCAGTTTCAATTGAATAAACAGGTATGTTCTCATGTCATGCACATTACAAGTGTTGTTATTTCTCTCTAGTTTCCCACACTTATATTCTGTCTATCTTGCTTTGTCTTGAACAAATATTATTTGAATTGTGTCTCTATCTTGATTTGGCAACAAAAATTAGAACGATTTAGACCATAAAGTGACCATGGTACATAGATATATGTTTGTTTCATGTTGTTATCCTGTCCACTTTACTACTGAACTGATTTACCAAAATGAGTTTCATATACAACATGGTAAACATGTGATGTGTCTGCTTGTTTCTCTTTTAGAATGCGGACAAAATATTGGAAAATGGTACCCCATTATGCAATGGTAAAGGAAGTAATGCAGATAAGGTTCAAGATAGTGAGACATCCCTGTTGGTCTCCAAGAAAGCTGGTAAAAACTATCTTGATGATAGTGAGAGAACCCAAAAGTCATGTCTTGATGTAGTGTTCGCGTTACTAGCCACTATTGCTAGCACAAGCTCTTCGAACTTGTTGCCTGAATCAGTTCGTCTTCTTGAGTCCCAAATTCAAGTTGAAAGACATCGATTAGATGTGCTGCGACAGGAAGCTGAAGGACTGAGGAAGTCCCTACAGAATTCAGATACATACTTTCTGGTGCAACAGCAAGCGCCGGAGGATTTAAGTGCCAAACAAGAGAAAGTTAATAAGCTTGCTAAGCATCTTGCCAACATTATGGGTACCCAGGATATTGTTTCTTAAGCTCTTCTGAAGTGGTTTCAGTTCTGGACTTGTTTTGCTGCGGCGTTTATTTGCACTGGTCGCCAACTTCGACAACCAATGTATGTGATATGCTGCTTTGTTCCCTATATTTGCACTGGTGGCGAACTTTGATGCCCAGTGGATGTAATATGTGTAGTAGTCATGCTAGCCTAGCGTAAGTTGCTTGCTTATTTATTTCCTTGTTGTCTTGTTTATTTGTTTGCTTGTAGCCAATGCAGTTCTTTTTTTGTGGTTTGCTAGTGGCTGCAATAACCTATTTTTAAAACTAGGCCACAATAACCATGGGCTACATATTTACGGTAGTTACTATGGGCCTCCTACGGGCCGTGGAAACAATGGGCTTTCTAAGGGCCGAAGAAACAATGGGCCTTTTGTGGACCGTAGAATCAATGGGCCTTTTGCAGGCCGTAGCATCAATGGGCCTTCTACGGGCCGTATGATTGATCAGCCAAACATGGGCCTATAACAGACCGCATTATGGGCCGTAAACGGGATAGATTTGGAATCGTATGTTCATGGTCCGGCCATAATGGGCCGTCGTTAATCGGCCATATTTGATGACGCTATGGAAACGGTTGTCGGTGTCAAAACCGGCCGATCTCGGGTAGGGGGTGCCGAACTGTGCGTCTGAGGATCGAAGGTAACAGGAGGCAGGGGACATGATGTTTACCAAGGTTCAGGCCCTCTTAATGGAGGTAATACCCTACTTCCTGCTTGATTGACTTTGATGAGTATAGGGGTTACAAGAGTTGATCTACCTCGAGATCATAATGGCTAAACCCTAGATGTCTAGCATGTATGATTATGATCGCCTCTATAGACTAAAAACTCCGGTTTATATAGACACCGGAGGGGCCTAGGGTTGTACAAAGTCGGTTTACAGAGAAAGGAATCTTCACATCTAAACGCCAAGCTTGCCATCCACGCAAAGGAGAGTCTCATCCGGACACGAGGGAAGGTCTTCTATCTTGTATCTTCTTGGCCCATTAGTCCGGCCCATATCACATAGCCCGGACGCCCGAGAACCCCCTAATCCAGGACTCCCTCAGTAGCCCCTGAACCAGGCTTCAATGATGATGTTTCCGGCGTGCAGATTGTCTTCGGCATTGCAAAGCGGGTTCCTCCTCCGAATACTCCAAAGCAGTTGGTCAAAAGAACTATGTTCGGTTGTGTATAACACTCACAACCCTGAACCACAAGGGCAAAATACTTTAAACAAAATGAGTTATGTCTACTGACATCCTTTTCGGCGAGACATTATGTTTTGGCCTTATTATTATTTTGAACCGTTTTTAAGCCCCCCGCTTCGTGTTTCGAGGCGCGGTCCTCATTGACACGCCTTGTCAAAGCAGAAATCGTGTCCCCTTATTGCAGGATTTTCATCAATACGGGTTTGGCTAATCCAATCGTGTCGTTTGCACGACCCCTTGGGAATTGGTGAGCTTTCAGGCTCGTGGGGAGGACGCTTGATATTCACTGCCTTTATAAGAAGATAAGGACCCATCTTTTTACCCCACGCCTTCTTCCTCCTCAGCCCATCCGCCCTCGAGCTCCAGCGCCCGAGTTCAATTCTTTCCGTCCCCAGCAAACACTCCAGCCATGTCCGGATCGGGCACTCAGGGCAAGTGGATGGCCTCCTCCGTCATGGAGGAGAACATCAAGGAACTCCAGGAAGCGGGGTACTTGGCCGCAGAAATCGCCCACCGGCTTCCTGCCAAAAAGTAGATCATCCCCACTCTAGATTCCAATGAGAGGGTAGTATTTATCCCCCACTTTCTCCGTGGACTAGGGTTTCCTCTCCACCCTTTTGTCCACAGGCTCATGTTCTATTACGGGCTAGACTTTCATGATCTAGCCCCAAATTCCATCCTCCACATCTTGGCGTTCATCGTCGTGTGTGAGGCGTTCCTCCGCATCCCCCCCCCCCACTTCGGATTATGTCTCAAGGTCTTCAATGTGAAGCCAAAAGTGGTCGACGGTCAACAGGCGGAGTGCGGCAGTGCCATGGTGAGCAAGCTCCCCAACATCACTTGGCCCTAGGGGGCCTTCGTGCATACCATGAAGGGATGGTAACAGGAGTGGTTCTATATCACAGAACCTCGCGACACCACATGGGCCGCCACTCCTGAATTCAAATCTGGGCCTCCAATGCGGCTCACATCGTGGGTTGAAAAGGGCCTGGACTGGGCATCATCCAATGAGGTGATGATGCTGCAAAAGCGCATCAAGGGCGTGATAGAGAAGAACACCAGCCTCGCCGATGTGACCCAGGTGATGCTTTTTCACTGGATTCTCCCCTGCCAACGCTGGACTCTCCATATTTTGGAGTTCAATCTGGCTGGCCCTCGAACCCTGCAACAATTTTTCGGCACGAAGAAATCTGGAAGCTCCTTTTCAAGGCCCAGAAGTCGTGGCCGGGAACGACCGAAGACCTCAGCCTCGACTGCGCTCACCCGGCCACTCCAGTAAGTTTTCATATTTCCAAACATAACCTCTACTTGTAGATTCGAGGAGTATGTTGAAAGTGCAACTATCCCTAGGTGGTTTTGGTAATTCATAACAACATATAGCTCATTGATCTAATGCTATTCCAAGACAAATATTTTAGGAAAGCTCAATGAATGGCATGGCATGGATGATGAAAGTGGATCCCTCAAAATATCAAGGACAAAGGATTGGCTCAAGCTCAAAAGCTCAAGACTCTTCATTTTACACTTTAGTGATCCAAGGTCACATTGAGTCTATAGGAAAAGCCAATACTATAAAGGAGGGATGAGGTGTTGCTTAATGAGCCTCTTGCTTCAAGTGCTTAGTGATATGCTCCAAAAACCCTCAACTACTTTCTCACATCCACATATGACCTAAACCAAATTCAAAATCGGTCCCACCGATTCTTTCTATCCGGCGCCACCGAGTTCAAATGTCATAGCCACTGCCACAAACCCTAGGCAAATCGGTCTCACCGATAGGGATCTCGGTCTCACCGAGACGGGATTGTAATCTCTCTATTTCGGTCTAACTGAAGTGAGCGATCGGTGCCACCGAGATTGCAATGTAAACTCCCTGTTTCCCTTTCGTAACATTTCGGTCTCACCGAAATGAGCGAATTGGTCCCACCGAGTTTACCTGACCAACTCTCTAGTTAGCTAATTACCAAAATTGGTCTCACCGAGTTTGTGTAATCAGTCTCACCGAGATTACGTTATGCCCTAACCCTAACCATATCGGTCCTACCGAGTTGCATGTTGGTCCCACCGAAAATCCTAACGGTCACTAGGTTTACTAAATCGGTCCGACCGAGTTTGTTGATTCGGTCCCACCGAGTTTGGTAAATTGTGTGTAACGGTTAGATTTTGTGTGGAGGCTATATATACCCCTCCACCTCCTCTTCATTCGTGGAGAGAGCCATCAGAACAAACCTACACTTCCAACTTACCATTTCTGAGAGAGAACCACCTACTCATGTGTTGAGGCCAAGATATTCCATTCCTACCATATGAATCTTGATCTCTAGCCTTCCCAAGTTGCTTTCCACTCAAATCTTCTTTCCACCAGATCCAAATCCTATGAGAGAGAGTTGAGTGTTGGGGAGACTATCATTTGAAGCACAAGAGCAAGGAGTTCATCATCAATGCACCATTTATTACTTCTTGGAGAGTGGTGTCTCCTAGATTGGCTTGGTGTCACTTGGGAGCCTCTGACAAGATTGTCGAGTTGAACCAAGGAGTTTGTAAGGGCAAGGAGATCGCCTACTTCGTGAAGATCTACCGCTAGTGAGGCAAGTCCTTCGTGGGCGACGGCCATGGTGGGATAGACAAGGTTGCTTCTTCGTGGACCCTTCGTGGGTGGAGCCCTTCGTGGACTCGCGCAACTGTTACCCTTCGTGGGTTGAAGTCTCCATCAACGTGGATGTATGATAGCACCACCTATCGGAACCACGACAAAAACATCTGTGTCTCCAATTGCGTTTGAATCCTCCAAACCCTTCCCATTACATTCTTGCAAGTTGCATGCTTTAATTTCCGCTGCTCGTATACTCTTTGCATGCTTGCTTGAATTTTGTGAAGATTGCTTAACTTGTCCAAAGATAGCTAAAATCTGCCAAAGACTAAAATTGCGAAAAGGTTAAGTTTTTAATTGGTCAAGTAGTCTAATCACCCCCCCCCCCTCTAGACATACTTCAAGGTCCTACAAGTGGTATCAGAGCTTTGGTCTCCATTTTCTTTGATTTGCATAGCTTTTGGTGGTCATAGCCGTGGTTTCACAATCTAGGAGAGTATGGCGTCTAGCGAGGGAAATTATCACCGTAAAGGTCCTTACTTTGATGGTACTAATTTTGCTAGTTGGAAGCATAAGATGAAAATGCATATTCTCGGACATAACCCCGCCGTTTGGGCTATTGTGTGTATTGGATTGCAAGGTTAATTCTTTGATGGGAGAGAGCCGAACCGTGAAGCTAGCACGGAAGAATTGAAGATGCTGCAATACAATGCTCAAGATTGTGATATCCTCTTCAATGGCTTGTGCCCCGAAGAATTCAACAAAATCAGCCGTCTTGAGAATGCAAAGGAAATTTGGGATACTTTGATTGATATGCATGAAGGTACCGACTCCATCAATGAATCCAAGTTGGATGTGCTCCAAAGTCAGCTTGACAAGTTCAAAATGAAGGATGGGGAAGGTGTCGCTGAAATGTACTATAGGCTTGCTCTTATCACAAATGAGATTGCCATCTTAGGGAGTGACGAGATGACCGACAGATTCATCATCAAGAAGATCCTAAGAGCATTGGATGGAAAGTATGATACCGTGTGCACATTGATCCAAATGATGCCAAATTACAAAGATCTCAAGCCAACGGAAGTCATTGGAAGAATTGTTGCTCATGAGATATCACTCAAGGATAAGGAGGAACTTCACAACAAGTCAAGTGGTGCTTACAAAGCCTCATGCGAAGCCCCCACATCATCAAGTGAGAAACAAACCTTCAATGAAGAATTGAGCTTAATGGTGAAGAATTTCAACAAATTCTACAAGATAGAAGCAAAGAAAGAAGCTCTAAGTCAAGGTCCCACAATGACAAAAGATCTTCTAGTCGAGAGCGCAATTGCTACAATTGTGGGAGACCCGGACACTATTCCAATGAGTATACGGCACCCTACAAAAGAAGAGAAGACTCTCCAAAAAGAAGAAGTAAAAGAGAAGAATCACCACCAAGAGAGAGGAGGAGTAGAGATGATCGTTATGAATGAAGAGCCTCACGGAGAAGCAAGGATTCGGAAAGGAAGGACAAGTCATCAAGGAGCTACACAAAACGAAGACATCAAGCTCATGTTGGTGAATGGGTATCCAGCTCCGACTCCACAATCACTCCGAGAGAAGCTATCACTCCGACTCCGAATATACTCAAGATGAAGGTGTTGCCGGTCTAGCTCTTGTGTCAACCAACTCCTACGACATATTTGATTCACCAAATGAAGGAATTGGAAGATGCTTCATGTCCAAAGGTCCAAAGGTAACACATCCTGAGTATGTTGATTTCAGTAGTGATGAAGATGACTTGCTAGGTGATGATGATTTACTTGTTGACAACTCTACTGATGAATACTATGATGAAACGTCAATTAATCATGCTAATCAAGATAAAATGAATGACAATGATAAGGAGAAGATTGAGCTTCTAACTAAATAACTAAACACTCTTAAGTTAGCTCATGAAACTATCTTCGAAGATCATTGAGAACTTTTAAGGGCTCATGAGAAGTTATGCTTGGAAAAGCTCAATCTTGAGCAAGAGCATGAGTTCTTAAAGGCAATCAATGATGATCTCCGTAAGAAAGTTATTCTTACATTGCCAAGTGTTTACTCTTATCTACTTACATGCCTCAAGTCAAGTCTAGTAACAAGTACAAGAAAGATCCTTCCTCTAGTAGTAACAATAATAATGTCAAATCCAATATTGTTGCTTCTATTAGTTCTATTGATTCCACTAATGATTCTCTTAGCCAAGTTACACTTGAGCAAGAAAATAGCTTATTGAAGGGAATTATAGATAAAGGTTTATACAAGAGCCTTGTTGGGAGTAAGCAATTCGAGGAAATTGTATGCAAGCAAGGAAGGCACCGGAAGAATCAAGGTGTTGATTTTGAACGAAAGTTCAATGCCAATGGAGTTGAGTGGGAAGAAGATCAATACCCCAAGACGAAGTTTGTTCCTCAACAAGAGAAGTATGATCCTACTTCCTTCAAGGGAACACAAGCACAAGATGATATTCCACCACAAGACCACAAGTACAAAGGCAAGGACAAGCTTCAAGAGGAGATTGATGCATTTTAAGAAGCACCTAAGGCCTTGGTCAAGTGGGTTCCCAAGACTACGTCAAGTTCTACTTCATCAAGTACAACTACAACTCCAAGGATTCCCATCAAGATGATGTGGATCCCGAAGAAGAAGAACTAGAGAGTTCTTGAGGGTGACTCCGCCAAAATTATTCACTCATATCATTATGGAAAGGACAAGTGCAATCAACTTCCACATCTTGCACTAGTTCAAGGAGTCACAAACCCTCATGTTGGTAAGGTAAGGGACAAGGTAACCTAATGATTTCATGGACATCATCTTGTGTGTGCATCACTCTATGTCTATGGATATTCTTGTTTGTTCCTTGTGGGACTAACCCATGTAGGTATTGAAAGTGCAACTCACTCCAGAGGATTGCTCCAAATGATCTACATCAACATTGAGCATCCACATCTTCAACACCTACATGAAGTCATCATCGACAAAACCCAAGGTTAGTTCATCCCTCTAAGGGGGGATCTCACATCTAGGGGGAGCTTAACTCTAAGAATTGAGTCAAAGCAACTCTAAGGATGTGAACACACCAATGCATTATGTAAAAGTGGTAACCCCACTTGAGCTTAAACGATGAGTATGACCTATGATCAAATGTTCTCATTTGACTCCTAAGTCAATATACTCATATATAGATGACCTAGTCATCGCCAATTGCTTGGTAGATGTTAGAATTGGTTGTGCATGCTTTGCCACATATTTCATCTGCCATTTTATTGTGTGAGCATGTTGGTTGCATATTTTACTCATTCGAGGACATCCACTTGTCGCTTTGATTGATTGGTTTCTTTTTCCTTTGGCTAAGTGGATGGACAAGAATGCCTAAGAACCTTCTCTAGCTATCTATGCTTTTCTCGTCTCAAACTCTTTTCATGCTACATCACAAAATTTGATCAAGTCAGATTCGAACCACTCTGTGTGAGGAGCACTCAGAGTCCCCAATTCGTCATAGACTTAAACTTCCAAAACTTCTTTGTGATTCTCGGTCTGACCGATTCCTCCATTTCGGTCCTACCGAGATCACTAAGTTGATCTAGGTTTTCAATCTCGGTGCAACCGATTTGAACTTTTCGGTCACACCGAGTTCCTGCAACTGTCAGCAGTTATGCATCTCGGTGCCACCGAGTCGTTCCACTCGGTCACGCCGACAGTGTCGGGCTATATATACACATGGGCAAAATTTGGAAAACTTTCTCCAAACCTCTTCGCCCGCGCATAGCTCGCTCTGCCTACTAGGTCTCCGGATCGTCGACTTCGTCGCCAACCGCCTCCTGTCGCTAGTCTCCGCTGCCGTCAATGGATTTCTTCTCCGCCGTTGCCGCCTTAGCGAGTTCATCGCCAAACTAGGGTATGAACTCGATCACAGTGCTATCCTTGTCTGATTCTCAGCACATTGTGTTCATTATGATTCTTGCCATGATTGAAACACTCCTATCCAGTCAAAACAATCCTTAGAATAGATGTGATTTGAAAATTTAGGGTTAGGTTTCCGCCGAAACCATCTCGGACCCATCGAGTTGAAAAACTCGGCCCCACCGATTCGGCTAAAGCCATTGCACTAGTAACTCTCGGTCTGACCGAGAATTGCTAATCGGTGTGACCAATTTTAGAACTCTGTGAAACCCTAGCAGTCTCGGTGCCACCAAACTATGACTCGGTCTGACCGAGTTCACTAGTTTAGGTTCCAAAACTGCTTCGGTATCACCGAGTTTGAAAATCGGTTGATCCAAAATGCTTTCTGTGGAAAACTAAAACTAAGTTTTTGAATCATTTTTTTTCAAAAATCTCTGCATTTTGTGATGCTCATCCATTCTATCTCATCTATAACTATTCACAGGGTCAGCAGTCAGTGTTTGCAGCATGTCAGACCAAAGTGATAGTCAGAACAGGGAAGAAGAGCAGATTCACATGAGTGAGGGCACTAGTCCCTCAAGTTCTTCAGATGATGGAAGCAGAAGCACTCCTAGCAATTTGCCTAAAGCAGCCACAAGAGCCAGAAGGAAGAGAACCTCAGACTCTGAGGATGAGCACTATGTGGCAGCTGAAGATGAGGCTACTTCCAAGAAAGTAGTGCTCAAAAAGGAGTATGGCTCAGCAAAGAACACAAAGCCTGGACTCAATAGGAAGGCCCCTGCCAAGAGGACACCTATGCTGAAGGTCAGAGGATCAACACAAGTACCTGAAAAACCTGATCCCATAGAGCCAGCTGCAGAAGGAAAGAAGAGGAAGGAAAGGGTCAAGAAGACCATGGCCAGAGTGATTGGAAAGACTTCCATGATGGAAGAAGAAGAGGAAGAAGAGGTTGCTGCACCAGCACCCAAGGCACAAAAGCTGATGGGTGATGTTATAAAGTCAGGGGCTGCTACATCAAAGCCCAAGGAAGCACCCAAAGCTGCCCCCAAGCCCAAGAATGCACCAAAGAGAAATACCAGGAGTATACTGGCTATTGAGAAGAACAAGGCCCCAGTGCCTGAAGTTGCTGATGAGGAAGATGATGAAGGACAAGTCCTGAGGAAACTAAAGCCAAAGATTCCAGACCACAATGATGCTCATCCTATGGCTGAGAACATGAAGTTAAGAAAGGATGCAGCACTCAGACTGTGGAGGTTGTCAGATCCATATGCTACCAGGAGGAGGACTGCTATTGATTACAGGTTCCACACAAAGGAACAGCAGGATTTCTACGAGACAGTGCTGTTGGACAAGAAGCCTATAGTGTGTGATATGAGGTGGGTCGACTGGACCTACATGAAGGAGAATGAAGAACACTATCTTGGAGTGCAAGATAGTTTCATTGCTTGTGGAGTTGCAGACTTTGTTGGGCAGAAGCTCACAAAGTGGAATGATGAGCTCATTATGCAATTCTACTCCATAGCACATTTCTATCCAGATGGCAGGACAGTTTGGATGTCTAAAGGTACAAGGTACCAATCAACCATTGAGGAATGGGCCAATCTAATCAATGTCCCAAAGGAGAGTGAAGATGACTTGGATGTCTATGCCAAGAAGAAGATGGATCACAATACCATGGCTCATATGTACAAGGAGATCCCAGATGTTGCAGTTGAGACACATAAGTTTGGGTCAGTTCATTATCTTCTGTCAGGACTCCCAACGATCAACTGGATCCTAAGGCATACTCTATTACCCAAGTCAGGTGACCACAACATGATTAGAGGGCATGCTATAAACTTGCTACACTTGTTTGATGTGCCACAGAAGTTCAAGGTCATGAGCCTCATGATTGAGACTATCAAGAGGACAGCAGCAAACCAGAAGACAAGTTGAGGGTATGCCCCATAGATTCAGGAGCTGATCAATTCAAAGATGGGCACAGGCACATACTTGCTGGACAAGGAACAATTTTCTATCTATCCAGAATTTGAGGACAATCAAGTTGTGATGAATGAGAATGAACCATCATTAGTACAAGCTCAAGAGAAGAAGGAGAAAGCAAATAAAGAGAAGGCTGCCAAGATGCCAACTCAAGAGGAGGCATCTGAGTACTTTTTGAAGAACAAGCAGGAGCAGCTTGGTTACTTGATAGCATCAACACTGAGGATTGAGAAGGGGTTGGCCACCCTAAATCAAAACCAGGAGAGCCTGGAAAGAATCATGGAACAAAAATTCTATGATCTAGATGTCAAAGTAACTGAGATTCAGTCAGTTGTGGAGCAGCTACAGGATGACATGCAGGAGATGAAGGGCAAGACAACCACTGATGCATTTTCCATAGTGCCTAGAGCTCAGAGATCAGCTGCGGTGCCTCTGACAGACACCAGAGCCACTTCATCTGCACCAGCTACAGCTCCTACAGCTCCAGTGCAACCAGCTACAGCTCCTACAGCTCCAGTGCAACCAGCTCCAGCACCAACTCCTCCAGCTCCATCCACATCAACTGAAGCCTTCGTCCAAGGAGCCATCTCTACACCACCACCTGAAGATCAAGCCTGAGAGTCGATCTAGTACTATGCATTTTCTATGAACTTTTTGGTAACTTGTTGCCAAAGGGGGAGAAAAATATATAGATCATAGGCTTCAAGAGAGAGTGTTGCTTTTTTGTTCTCTCTTGCTTTGGTGGTTAAACTTTGTTTGCTTTTGATTGCTTGAGATACTATGCTATTATCTGTGAGACATTGATGATCATGTGTTTGATCATAAGCTACACTTATGCTTGTTAGATGATATTATCTTACCTATCCTTATATGATCATTCACTTTGCTTGGTGATGAGTGCATGTATTTAATCTTTATTATTTTGAGCGCTCCACCAAGATGTATATGACATGGAAGAGTAACCCATGAACCTAATTATTTGTGCATTTCCAGTCCAAAGCAAATCTTAAACTATGCACAAATTTAGGGGGAGCTCTTGCTTATCACATACTTCTCAAAGTGACGATGTTTTTCAATCTTATTATCATTTGTTGAAGCTTTGATCTATATGTTGTCATCAATTACCAAAAAGGGGGATATTGAAAGTGCAACTATCCCTAGGTGGTTTTGGTAATTCATAACAACATATAGCTCATTGAGCTAATGCTATTCCAAGACAAATATTTCAGGAAAGCTCAATGAATGGCATGGCATGGATGATGAAAGTGGATCCCTCAAAATATCAAGGACAAAGGATTGGCTCAAGCTCAAAAGCTCAAGACTCTTCATTTTACATTTTAGTGATCCAAGATCACATTGAGTCTATAGGAAAAGCCAATACTATCAAGGAGGGATGAGGTGTTGCTTAATGAGCCTCTGGCTTCAAGTGCTTAGTGATTGCTCCAAAAACCCTCAACTACTTTCTCACATCCACATATGACCTAAACCCAAAGTCAAAATCAGTCCCACCGATTCTTTCTATCTGGCGCCACCGAGTTCAAATGTCATAGCCACTGCCACAAACCCTAGGCAAATCGGTCTCACTGATAGGGATCTCGGTCTCACCGAGATGGGATTGTAATCTCTCTATTTCCCTTTGTAATGTTTCGATCTAACTGAAGTGAGCGATCAGTCCCACCGAGATTGCAATGTAAACTCCCTGTTACCCTTTCGTAACATTTCGGTCTCACCGAAATGAGCGAATCGGTCCCACCGAGTTTATCTGACCAACTCTCTAGTTAGCTAATTACCAAAATCGGTTTCACCGAGTTTGTGTAATCGGTCTCACCGAGATTACGTTATGCCCTAACCCTAACCATATCGGTCCTACCGAGTTGCATGTCGGTCCCACCGAAAATCCTAACAGTCACTAGGTTTACTAAATCGGTCCGACTGAGTTTGTTGATTCGGTCCCACCGAGTTTGGTAAATTGTGTGTAATGGTTAGATTTTGTGTGGAGGCTATATATACCCCTCCACCTCCTCTTCATTCGTGGAGAGAGCCATCAAAACAAACCTAAACTTCCAACTTACCATTTCTGAGAGAGAACCACCTACTCATGTGTTGAGGCCAAGATATTCCATTCCTACCATATGAATCTTGATCTCTAGCCTTCCCAAGTTGCTTTCCACTCAAATCTTCTTTCCACCAGATCCAAATCCTATGAGAGAGAGTTGAGTGTTGGGGAGACAATCATTTGAAGCACAAGAGCAAGGAGTTCATCATCAACGCACCATTTATTACTTCTTGGAGAGTGGTGTCTCCTAGATTGGCTAGGTGTCACTTGGGAGCCTCCGACAAGATTGTGGAGTTGAACCAAGGAGTTTGTAAGCGCAAGGAGATCGCCTACTTCGTGAAGATCTACCGCTAGTGAGGAAAGTCCTTCATGGGCGACGGCCATGGTGGTATAGACAAGGTTGCTTCTTCGTGGACCCTTCGTGGGTGGAGCCCTCCGTGGACTCGCACAACCGTTACCCTTCGTGGGTTGAAGTCTCCATCAACGTGGATGTACGATAGCACCACCTATCGGAACCACGACAAAAACATCCGTGTCTCCAATTGCGTTTGAATCCTCCAAACCCTTCCCTTTAAATTCTTGCAAGTTGCATGCTTTAATTTCTGCTGCTCATATACTCTTTGCATGCTTGCTTGAATTGTGTGAAGATTGCTTGACTTGTCCAAAGATAGCTAAAATCTGCCAAAGACTAAAATTGGGAAAAGGTTAAGTTTTTAATTGGTCAAGTAGTCTAATCACCCCCCTCTAGACATACTTCAAGGTCCTACATATGTTAAGCCTTCCTTCTCTCCTTCAGGGCTGGACAAAGAAAGCGGAGCGGATCAAATGTCCGGCTCCGCTGCCCGAAGACCCAGCTATCCCTCTGCTAACAAAGATGCTGGTCCCGGAGCCGTACCAGGCACCAGAGAAGAAGGCCAAGAAGAAAGGCAATGAGGCCAGAAGTGGCCTCCGCCGTAAAGGTACTTCGGACATCGCGTCCGAAGACACCGAGGTTCTCTCCTCCCACGAGGAGATGAAGATGAAGAGGACGAGGAGGAGAGAAATTCTCCCCTCAAGGGGGGAGGAGAAAAGGGCGGCGGCCCCGAACCTAGAAGCAGAGGCGTCCAACATGGGGAAGATTTCCCTTTCGGATGATTCGAATTCAGACACCAAAGTCATCCCCGAGCGGCGCCTCAGGCCGAATTGTTAGTACTTAAAGATACTATACATACAGCTGGCCTTTTACAGATCGTAGGAGAACATTTTATTTATGTATTTTCAATCTGGCCCGTGATATCCCCCAACAATCGTCGTCTTTGGGAAACTCATTGGTGCCGAAGATGATGGAGAGAGAAACGCCTCCACGAGCATTTCATATTCACACGTACGATAGGAGGATGGAATATGTATGAAAAATCAGTAAGTGGAAGGCATTTCAACAAAATTAGAAGAAATGGAAGCTAGGCACCATATGAACATGCAACCAATATCACTCTATTAGGTAAAAAGTGTCTCGTCGTAAGTTCCATTTTAAGAAATTAGAAGCAGTACAAGCTAGAAGACAATGCAAGATGCAACCTACATCACAGTCCCAATTTAAATGTGTCTTATGGGTAAGTGATCGTTGCAGGTATAAGTTGTAAGCTACGCAGATGCAATTCAACATAATCAGAAGCAATACAAACTCGACATCATACGGAAAACGCAACCACATATAATAGTTCCAAGTTAGAGCAAGCACCAGTGATGGTGGGGTAGGGGAGATGTGCTCAACATGTACACGTATGTTCTAGAAATAGGAACATGTGTCATATTCACAGGCATTATGGGTAAAGTAAGCAGATGCAATTCAACAAAGTTAGAAACAATACAAGCTAGACATCATACGCAACATGCAACCACATATAATAGTGCCAAGATAGAGCAAGCATCCTGTGATGGTGGAGTAGGGGAGATGTGCTCATCATCTACACAGCTACGTTGACTGTCCAACCTTGTGTTGTCTTGCGAATCTTGTTGGGAGGATGGCGGAGTAGAATCTGTAGAGACCCCTTGTTTGAGTTGCTCCAAAGGACCACCATAATCCACTACCGGACTAATTTCCTTCAGCTGTAAAGATTTTGCATTGTGAAGTCAAACTGATAAGAAAAAGGAATAAAATTTGCTCTTCAGAACTCATTCCACTACAAAAAAAATACACTTCCGTGATGATACGTGTTTGTCACAGTAGGTCGCGTTTTTTGTCATGCATGTACATCCATGACGATTATATGACAGAATCAAGATAGTCATACCTGTGTTGTCGTAGAAGTGTGATACGTCCATTTTGCATCATGCTTTTATATCAATATTTATTGCATTATGGGCTGTTATTACACATTATATCTCAATACTTATGGCTATTCTCTCTTATTTCACAAGGTTTACCATGAAGAGGGGGAATGCCGGCAGCTGGAATTCTGGCTGGAAAAGGAGCAAACATTGGAAACCTATTCTGCACAACTCCAAAAGTCCTGAGACTCCACGAAACAACTTTTTGGATTTAATAAGAATTTTTGAGCAAAAGAAAGAGGCCAGGGGGGCACAACCTGTCCAGGAGACAGGGGGCGCGTCCCCTATCTCCTGGGCCCCCTGGTGGACCTCGGGCGTCCATCTTCTGCTATATCATCACTTTTACCCTAGAAAAAATCGTGGGCAAGCTTACGGGACGAAACTCCGCCGCCACGAGGCGGAACCTTGGCAGAATCAATCTACGGCTCTGGCGGAGCTATTCTGCCGGGGACACTTCCCTCCGGAGGGGGAAATCATCACCAACGATCCTCTCATCGGGAGGGGGTCAATCTCCATCAACATCTTCACCAGCACCATCTCCTCTCAAAACCCTAGTTCATCTCTTGTATCCAATCTTGTATCAAAACCACAAATTGGTACCTGTGTAGTTGATGCTAATTGGTTTACTTGGTGGAAGATCATATGTTCAGATCCTTTATGCATATTATTACTCCTCTGATTATGAACATGAATATGCTTTGTGAGTACTTACGTTTGTTCCTAAGGACATGGGTAAAGTCTTGCTATTAGTAGTCATGTGAATTTGGTATTCATTCGATATTTTGATGAGATGTATGTTGTCTTTTCCTCTAGTGGTGTTATGTGAACGTCGACTACATGACACTTCACCATTATTTGGGCCTAGAGGAAGACATAGGGAAGTAATACGTAGATGATGGGTTGCTAGAGTGACAGAAGCTTAAACCCTAGTTTATGTGTTGCTTCGTTAGGGGCTGATATGGATCCATACGCTTAATGTTGTGGTTAGGTTTACCTTAATACTCCTTTTTGTCATTGCGGATGCTTGCAATAAGAGTTAACAATAAGTGGGATGCTTGTCCAAGTTAGGGCAGTACCCAAGTACCGGTCCACCCACATATCAAATTATCAAAGTACCGAACGCGAATCATATGAACGTGATGAAAACTAGCTTGACGATAATTCCCAATGTGTCCTCGGGAGCTCCTTCCTCATTATTAGAAATTGTCCAGGCTTATCCTTTGCTACATAAAGGATTGGGCCACCTTGCTGCACTTTATTTACTTTATTTACTTGTTGCTCGTTATTATTTATCTTATCACAAAACTATCTATCACCTGCAATTTCAGTGCTTGCAGAGAAAACCTTACTGAAAACCGCTTATCATTTCCTTCTGCTCCTCGTTGGGTTCGACACTCTTACTTACCGAAAGGACTACGATAGATCCCCTACACTTGTGGGTCATCAAGACTCTTTTCTGGCGCTGTTGCCGGGGAGTGTAGCGCTTTTGGTGAGTGGAACTTGGTAAGGAAACATTTATATAGTGTGCTGAAATTTTCTGTTACTTGTCACTATGGAAACTAATCCTTTGAGGGGCTTGTTTGGGGTATCTTCACCCCAACCAGAAGATCAAAGAGTTGCTCCTCAACCTACTGAACTTTATGAAAATATTCACTATGAGATTCCTTCGGGTATGATAGAAAACTGCTAGTTGATCCATTTGCAGGAGACGGAACATTGCATCCCGATTTACACCTTATCTTTGTGGATGAAGTTTGTGGATTATTTAAGCTTGCAGGTATTCCCGATGATGTTGTCAAAAGGAAGGTCTTCCCTTTATCTTTGAAGGGATATGCATTGACATGGTATAGGCTATGTGATGATACGAGATCTTGGAATTATAAGCGATTGAAGCTGGAATTTCACCAGAAGTTCTATCCTATGCATCTTGTTCATCGTGATCGTAATTACATATATAATTTCTAGCCTCGCAAAGTAGAAAGAATCTCTCAAGCTTGGGGGAGGCTTAAGTCAATGTTATATTCATGCCCCAATCATGAGCTCTCTCGGGAAATGATTATTCAGAATTTTTATGCTCGGCTTTCTCTTGATAATCGCAACCTCCTCAATACTTCCTGTGCTGGTTCTTATATGCTAAAGACTACTGATTTCAAATGGGACTTATTGGAAAGAATTAAACACAACTCTGAAGATTGGGGTTCCAACGATGGTAAGGAGTCGGGTATGACACCTAAGTTTGATTGTGTTAAATCTTTTATGGATACTGATGCTTTTTGTGGATTTAGCGCTAAGTATGGACTTGACTCTGAGATAGTAGCTACTTTTTGTGAAACTTTTGCTACTCACGTTGATCTCCCTAAAGAGAAGTGGTTTAAATATAATCCTCCTATTGAAGTGAAAGTAGTTGCACCGATTACAGTCGAAGAAAAGACTATTACCTATAGTGATCCTATTGTTCCTACTGCTTATGTTGAAAAACCTCCTTTTCCTGTTAGGATAAAAGATCATGCTAAAGCTTCGACTGTTGTTCGTAAGAGTAATACTAGGACTTATACACCTCCTGAGAAAATTAATGTTGAACCTAGTATTGCTATGGTTAAAGATCTCTTGGATGAGGACTTAGATGGGCATGTCATTTCTTTCTTGGGTGAGACTGCTAATATTGCTAGACCTGATACTAAGACACGTAGACCTGTTGTAGGCATGCATGTTATTTCTGTTAAAATAGGAGATCATTGTTATCATGGCTTATGTGATATGGGTGCTAGTGCTAGTGCGATACCTTATGATCTATATAAAGAAATTATGCATGACATTGCACCCGTTGAACTAGAAGACATTGATGTTACTATTAAGCTTGCTAACAGGGATACCATTAAACCTATTGGGATTGTTAGAGATGTTGAAGTTTTGTGTGGGAAGGTTAAATACCCTACTAATTTTCTTGTTCTTGGTTCCCCACAAGATGATTTTTGTCCCATTATTTTTGGTAGACCCTTCTTGAATACTGCTAGTGCTAGGATTAATTGTGAAAAGAATATTGTTACTGTTGGCATAGATGGTATGTCTCATGAGTTTAATTTCACTAAGTTTAGTAGACAACCTCGTGAAAGGGAACCACCTAGTAAGGATGAGATTATTGGTCTTGCTTCTATTGTTGTTCCTCCAACTGATCCGTTAGAACAATATTTGCTAGACCATGAAAACGATATGTTTATGAAGGAAAGGGAAGAAATAGATGAAGTGTTCCTTAAACAGGAACCTAATCTGAAACATAACCTTCCCGTTGAAATTTTTGGGGATCCCCCTCCACCCAAGGGTGATCCCGTGTTTGAACTCAAACCATTACCTGATAATCTTAAGTATGCTTATCTTGATGAAAAAGAAATATATCCTGTTATTACTAGTGCTAACCTTTCAGAGAAAGAAGAAGAAAGATTATTGAAAACTCTAAAGAAGCACCGAGCTGCTATTGGATATACTCTGGATGATCTTAAGGGCATTAGTCCCACATTATGTCAGCACAAAATTTCAGTGGAGAAAGATGACAAACCAGTTAGAGATCCTCAAAGACGATTAAATCCCAAGATGAAGGAAGTGGTAAGAAAGGAGGTACTAAAGCTCCTTGAGGCAGGTATTATTTATCCAGTTGCTGATAGTGAATGGGTAAGCCATGTCCATTGTGTCCCTAAAAAGGGAAGTATTACTGTTGTTCCTAATGATAAAGATGAATTGATCCCGCAAAGAATTATTACAGGTTATAGGATGGTAATTGATTTCTGTAAGTTAAATAAAGCCACTAAGAAAGATCATTACCCTTTACCTTTTATTGATCAAATGCTAGAAAGGCTATCCAAACACACACATTTTTGCTTTCTAGATGGTTATTCTGGTTTCTCTCAGATACCTGTGTCAGTGAAGGATCAATCTAAAACTACTTTTACTTGCCCTTTTGGTACTTTTGCTTATAGACATATGCCTTTCGGTTTATGTAATGCACCTGCTACCTTTCAAAGATGCATGATGGCTATATTCTCTGATTTTTTGTGAAAAGATTTGTGAGGTATTCATGGATGACTTCTCCGTCTATGGATCCTCTTTTGATGATTATTTGAGCAACCTTGATCGAGTTTTACAAAGATGCGAAGACACTAGTCTCGTCCTGAATTGGGAAAAGTGTCACTTTATGGTAAATGAAGGCATTGTCTTGGGCCACAAGATCTCCGAGAGAGGTATTGAAGTTGATAAAGCCAAAGTTGATGCTATTGAAAAGATGCCATGTCCCAAGGACATAAAAGGTATAAGAAGTTTCCTTGGTCACGCCGGTTTTTATAGGAGGTTCATTAAGGACTTTTCTAAAATCTCTAGGCCTCTGACTAATTTATTGCAAAAATATATTCCTTTTGTATTTGATGATGAGAGTGTAGAAGCATTCGAAACACTTAAGAAAGCTTTGATCATTGCACCTATTGTTCAGCCGCCTGATTGGAATTTACCTTATGAAATTATGTGCGATGCTAGTGATTATGCTGTAGGTGATGTTTTAGGGAAAAGAGTCGATAAGAAGTTGAATGTTATCCAGTATGCTAGTAAGACTCTTGATAGTGCCCAGAGAAATTATGCTACCACTGAAAAATAGTTCTTAGCAGTTGTGTTTGCATGTGATAAGTTTAGATCCTATATTGTTGATTCCAAAGTTACTATTCACACTGACCATGCTGCTATTAAATATCTTATGGAAAAGAAAGATGCTAAGCCTAGACTCATTAGATGGGTTCTCTTGCTCCAAGAATTTGACTTGCATATTATTGATAGATAGGGAGCTGAGAACCCCGTTGCAGATAACTTGTCTAGGTTAGAGAATGTTCTTGATGACCCACTGCCTATTAATGATAACTTTCCTGATGAACAATTAGCGGTCGTCAATGCTTCTCATACTGCTCCTTGGTATGCTGATTATGCTAATTACATTGTTGCTAAATATATACCGCCTAGTTTCACATACCAGCAAAAGAAAAAGTTCTTTTATGATTTAAGACATTACTTCTGGGATGATCCTCACCTTTATAAAGAAGGAGTAGATGGTGTTATTAGACGTTGTGTGCCTGAGCATGAACAGGAGAAGATCCTACGCAAGTGTCACTCTGAATCTTATGGAGGACACCACGCTGGAGACAGAACTGCACACAAGGTACTACAATCTGGTTTTTATTGGCCTACTCTCTTCAAAGATGCTCGTAAGTTTGTCTTATCTTGTGACGAATGTCAAAGAATAGGTAACATTAGTAGACGTCAAGAAATGCCTATGAATTATTCTCTTGTTATTGAACCGTTTGATGTTTAGGGCTTTGATTATATGGGACCTTTTCCTGCCTCTAATGGTTATACACATATTTTAGTTGTTGTTGATAACGTTACTAAGTGGGTAGAAGCTATTCCAACTAGTAGTGTTGATCATAACACCTCTATTAAAATGCTTAAAGAAGTTATTTTTCTGAGGTTTGGAGTCCCTAGATATCTTATGACTGATGGTGGTTCACGGTTTATTCATGGTGCTTTCCGTAAGATGCTTGCTAAGTATGATGTCAATCATAGAATAGCATCCCATTGTCATCCGCAGTCTAGTGGTCAAGTAGAGTTGAGCAATAGAGAGCTCAAATTAATTTTGCAAAAGATTGTGAATAGATCTAGAAAGAATTGGTCCAAAAAACTTGATGATGCATTATGGTCCTATAGAACTGCATACAAAAATCCTATGGGTATGTCTCCTTATAAGATGGTTTATGGAAAAGCATGTCATTTACCTCTTGAACTTGAACATAAGGCATATTGGGCTATTAAAGAGCTCAATTATGACTTCAAACTTGCCGGTGAGAAGAGGTTATTTGATATTAGCTCACTTGATGAATGGAGAACCCAGGCATATGAGAATGCCAAGCTTTTCAAAGAAAAAGTCAAACGCTGGCATGATAAGAGGATACAAAAGCGTGAGTTTAACGTAGGAGATTATGTGTTATTATTCAACTCTCATTTAAGATTTTTTGCAGGAAAACTTCTATCAAAATGGGAAGGTCCTTACGTTATCGAGGAGGTCTATCGTTCTAGTGCAATAAAAATCAACAACTTCGTAGGCACAAATCCGAGGGTGGTTAACGGTCAAAGAATTAAACATTATATTTCAGGTAATCCTATCAATGTTGAAACTAATATTATTGAAACCGTAACCCCTGAGGAATACATAAGGGACACTTTCCAGAACGTTCCAGACTCCGAAAAGGTATAGGTATGTGGTACGGTAAGTAAACCGACTACAAAACAACTATAAATGCAATTTTTATCAGTTTTGGATTATTTAAGAATTTTAGGAAGAAAGAAGTAGTCTGAAAGGCACACAAGGCCCCCACGAAAGTGGAGGCCCCCCTGTAGGGCGCACCCCCTATCTCGTGGGCACCTCGTGTGCCTCCCGGACTCCGTTTTCTTGTATGTTACATATTTTGGTCGGTAAAATTTCATTATATATACTCCCGAAGGTTTTGACCACCGTATCACGCAAATATCCTCTGTTTTCATTTCGAGCTGTTTCTGTTTCAGATATAGAGCATCATGGCGTCTCCAAGCGCTCCCAAGGACAAGTTTTTCGAGAGGGTTATCAACCCTTATCTCGCGGAGGTGCTGCATCATCCTCAAACCATTGAGATGCGTGAGGGGGTGCCGCACATCCGCGATGTGGAGGGACCAAGGCGTACCGGGAGCGTGGAGACAAAGCTCGAAGCCGTGGAACAGGAAGTTTTCAAGTGCCAAGGGATGGTGGAGCATGGACTCAACGCCAACCAGATGATGATCACGGAGTTCACCAACAACTACAAGCTAGATGCTAAAGTCATTGGGGAGACCATCTTCAAGCTTCAAGAGAAGATCAAGCACCTCCAAGCCCAGATTTATGACCTGCAAAACCAGAACTGTGAGTATGAATATATTTTCAAGCGAATGAGTTTGGCTGCAGATTTAAGGATCCCAGAGACTCGATCATCCTTTTATGATGGAGAACCTATGCCTTGGAAGACGGACGACAAGCCTACATCATCAACAAATCCTACTTCACCACCTCCAAGGACATAATCACATGGGTATGGGCACTCCCCTTGGCAACTGCCAAGCTTGGGGGAGGCGCCCCGGTATCGTATCACCATCACACTCCTATCTTTACCTCTTTACTTAGTTCGATCCTTTTAGTAGTATCTTGATCTAGTAGTATGAAGTTTTGATATCAAGTAGTTCTGAGTTTTGCATTGTGATCTCTTTATGTAATCGAGTCCGTGTGCTATCTATAATAGAGATTAGTGTTGAGTCAAGGGCTTTGTTATGTTCCTATGATCTTGAGAAAGTAGAAAGAATAAAAGAGTTCTTATTGATCTTATGAATAGTGATAACTTCACACATAGCAAGTATGAGGCATAAAAATTGTTGAGAGTTGATGAACGTAGTCTTTGTCATCATTGCAATTAATAGGAAGTGATAAGGAAAGAGGGGTTCACATATAAATATATTATCTTGGACATCTTTTATGATTGTGAAGCACTCATTAAGTATGACATGCTAAAAGAGTTGATGTTGGACAAGGAAGACAACATAATAGTTTATGTTTTCCGACATCTCAGTTAAAGTATATTGTCATTGACCTTCCAAACATGTTGAGATTGCTTTTCCCCCTCATGCTAGCCAAATTCCTTGAACCAAGTAGAGATACTACTTGTGCTTCCAAATATCCTTAAACCCAGTTTTTCCATGAGAGTCCACCATACCTACCTATGGATTGAGTAAGATCCTTCAAGTAAGTTGTCATCGGTGCAAGCAATAAAAATTGCTCTCTAAATATGTATGACTTATTAGTGCAGAGAAAATAAGCTTTGTACAAACTTGTTGTGGAAGTAATAAAAGCGACGGACTGCATAATAAAGGTCCACATACAAGGGGCAATATGAAGTGACATTCTTTTGCATTAAGATTTCGTGCATCAACCCTAAACGCGCATGACAACTCTGCTTCCCTCTGCGAAGGGCCTATC
Organism: Triticum dicoccoides; assembly: GCF_002162155.2. Classification (NCBI taxonomy): domain Eukaryota; kingdom Viridiplantae; phylum Streptophyta; class Magnoliopsida; order Poales; family Poaceae; genus Triticum; species Triticum dicoccoides. The sequence continues at coordinate 224,962,099 of NC_041381.1, read as the reverse complement.
TTTTACTTTATGTTTTTACTTTGCCTGAGTCAAGGTGATCTTCACCTTTCCCTTTTTCATTTTATCCTTTGGCAAGCTCCTCGTGTTATCATGATGCATATATCCAATTGGATGTAAGTTAGCATGGGCCATTATTGTTGACATCACCTAAAGGTGAATACATTGTGAGGCAACACAATAAGCCCCTATCTTTCTCAGTGTCCGGCTGAAACTCTATAACCACAAGTATTGTGTGAGTGTTAACAATTATAGGAGACTACGGGATAGTTGAGTATGTGAGCTTGCTGAAAAGCTCTATTATTGACTCTTTCTGATGTTACGATAAATTGCAATTGCTTCAATGACTGAGATTATAGTTTGTTAGTTCCTAATGAAGTTTTTGAACCATACTTGACATTGTGAATTGCTTATTACTTGAGCATAGGAAATCATATGATAAAATCTATATATGTTGCTATTATTAGAATGATCATGATGCTCTCATGTCCGTATTTTATTTTTATTGACACCTCTATCTCTAAACATGTGGACATATTTTTCGATTTCGGCTTCCGCTTGAGGACAAGCGAGGTCTAAGCTTGGGGGAGTTGATACGTCCATTTTGCATCATGCTTTTATATCAATATTTATTGCATTATGGGCTGTTATTAAACACTATATCTCAATACTTATGGCTATTCTCTCTTATTTTACAAGGTTTACCATGAAGAGGGGGAATGCCGGCAGCTGGAATTCTGGCTGGAAAAGGAGCAAACGTTGGAAACCTATTCTGCACAGCTCCAAAAGTCCTGAGACTCCACAAAACAACTTTTTGGATTTAATAAGAATTTTTAGCAAAAGAAAGAGGCAAGTGGGCCCACACCCTGTCCAGGAGACAAGCCACCCCCCCCCTATAGGGCACGCCCCCTATCTCCTGGGCCCCCTGGTGGGCCTCCGGCGTCCATCTTCTGCTATATCATCACTTTTACCCTAGAAAAAATCGTGGGCAAGCTTACGGGACGAAACTCCGCCGCCACGAGGCGGAACCTTGGCGGAATCAATCTACGGCTCTGGCGGAGCTGTTCTACCGGGGACACTTCCCCCCGGGAGGGGGAAATCATCACCAATGTCATCACCAACGATCCTCTCATAGGGAGGGGGTCAATCTCCATCAACATCTTCACCAGCACCATCTCCTCTCAAAACCCTAGTTCATCTCTTGTATCCAATCTTGTATCAAAATCACAAATTGGTACCTATGGGTTTCTAGTAGTGTTGATTACTCCTTGTAGTTGATGCTAATTGGTTTACTTGGTGGAAGATCATATGTTTAGATCCTTTATGCATATTATTACTCCTATGATTATGAACATGAATAGGTTTTGTGAGTAGTTAAGTTTGTTCCTGAGGACATGGGTAAAGTCTTGCTATTAGTAGTCATGTGAATTTGGTATTCGTTCGATATTTTGATGAGATGTATGTTGTCTTTTCCTCTAGTGGTGTTATGTGAACATCGACTACATGACACTTCACCATTATTTGGGCCTAGAGGAAGGCATAGGGAAGTAATAAGTAGATGATGGGTTGCTAGAGTGACAGAAGCTTAAACCCTAGTTTATGCATTGCTTCGTTAGGGGCTGATATGGATTCATACGCTTAATGATGTGGTTAGGTTTACCTTAATACTCCTTTTTGTAGTTGCGGATGCTTGCAATAAGAGTTAATCGTAAGTGGGATGCTTGTCCAAGTTAGGGCAGTACCCAAGTACTGGTCCACCCACATATCAAATTATCAAAGTACCGAACGCGAATCATATGAATGTGATGAAAACTAGCTTGACGATAATTCCCAATGTGTCCTCGGGAGCTCCTTCCTCGTTATTAGAAATTGTCCAGGCTTATCCTTTGCTACATAATGGATTGGGCCACCTTGCTGCACTTTATTTACTTTATTTACTTGTTGCTCGTTATTATTTATCTTATCACAAAACTATCTATCACCTACAATTTTAGTGCTTGCAGAGAAAACCTTACTGAAAACCGCTTATCATTTCCTTCTACTCCTCGTTGGGTTAAACACTGTTACTTATCGAAAGGACTACGATAGATCCCCTACACTTGTGGGTCATCAAAGTGTTCCATGACATTACCAAAATTATCATCACGGAAGTGTCCACTTCCATGACGATAAATCGCGCGTCATAGAGGTGCTTTCGTCAAGGGTGACCGACACGTGGCATCCACCGTAACGGAACACCGTTAAGCTATCGGGTCGGGTTTTGGATCCAATAACCCATTAACAGCCCCGACCAATGGGGATTTTCCACGTGTAAAGTCATCATTGGCTGGAGGAAACACGTGTCGGCTCATCGTTGGGACAGATGTCATCCACTCATTGGACGGAAGGCGCCTATGATACGTCGACATGTGGCACGGCCCAACAGAGGCCCATTCCTGTGAAAAGGCCGGCCCGTTTGACTTGGTCAAAAGGTGGCAGGCCGGCCCATGGAAAGCCTGTTAGCAGCCTGTTCACATATAGCCCATTTACAGCCCGCTAACCCAAGGCCCGTTACGCCCTATCCGAATTAGGCCCAGTAGCGTCATATGGGCCATCCAATATGGTTCCAGCCCGTTTTCACTTCTGGCGCATGTATGGCCCATGACGTCTTTCGGCCCATATGAGGCCATATGTAACTCTTGGCCTATTAACGGCCCGTGGTGAAACTGGCCCGTAATGAACAGTGTATCACTTTACACCCATTAACGGCCTGTGGTGAAACTGGCCCGTAATGAACAGTGTATCACTTTATACCCATTAACGGCTCGTTATTCCGTTGGGCCGTTTCCAGCCCATGTTATCTTTCGGCCTTCTCAGAGCCCATTTATTCTTGGGCTCATTTCCAGCATTCATTTACTTACGGTCCGTTACTGTCATTTTCTGCTTGTGGGCCAAATTCAGCCCGTAGTTACAGTCGGCCCGTTTGTGGTCCGTTAATACGTTGTGCTGTTTTCATATCGTCATCAAATACGGCCTATTAATGATGGCCTATTATGGTCGGCCCATAAACGGACGATTCCAACTCTAGCCCGTTTACGGCCATAATGCAGTCTGTTTGGCCCATGTTTGGCCAATCGATCATACGGCCCGTATAAGGCCCATTGATGATACGACCCGTAGAAGGCCCATTGTTTCTACGGCCCGTCGGAGGCTCATTGATTCTACGGCCCGTCGAAGGCCCACTGTTTCTTCGGCCAGTAGGAGGCCCAGTGTCACTACAGCAAATATTAGCCCATGGTTATTGTGGCCTAGTTTTAAAAAATAGGTTATGCAGCCACTCGCAAACCGCGGAAAAACAACTGCAATGACTACAAGCAAACAAATAAACAAGACAACAAGGAAATAAATAAGCAAGCAACTAACGCTAGGCTATCATGGCTATTACACATATTACATCCACTGGGCATCAAAGTTCGCCACCAGTGCAAATATAGGGAACAAAGCAGCATATCATATACACTGGTTGTCAAAGTTGGCGACCAGCGCAAATAAACGTCGATGCAAAACAAATCCAGAACTGAAACCACTTCATAAGATCTCAAGAAACAATATCCTGGGTACCGATAATGCTGGCAAGATGCTTAGCAAGCTTATTAGCTTTCTCTTGTTTGGCGCTTAAATCCTCCAGCGCTTGCTGTTGCACCTGAAAATATGCATCTGAATTCTGCAGGGAATTCCTCAGTCCTTCAGCTTCCTGTCACAGCACATCTGATCGATGTCTTTCAACTTGAAGTTGAGACTCAAGAAGACGAACTGATTCAGGCAGCGAGTTCGAAGAGCTTGTGCCAGTAACTTGAACACTACATCAAGACAGGACTTTTGGGTTCCCTCACTGTCATCAAGATAGTTTTTATCAGCTTTCTTGGAGACCAACAGGGATGTCTCACTATCTTGAACCTTATCTGCATTACTTTCTTTACCATTGGATAACGTGGTACTATTCTCCAATATTTTGTCCACATCCTAAAAGTGAAACAAGCAGACACATCACATGCTTACCATGTTGTATATGAAACTCATTTTGGTAAATGAGTTCAGTAGTAAAGTGGACAGGATAACAACATGAAACAAACATATATTTATGTACCATGGTCACTTTATGGTCTATATCATTCTAGTTTTTGTTGCCAAATCATGATAGAGACACAATTCAAATAATATTTGTTCAAGACAAAGAAGAATAGATAGAATATAAGTGTGGGTAACTATAGAGCAATAACAACACTTGTAATGTGCATGACATGAGAACATAACTGTTTATTCAGTCGAAACTGAAATCAACATAGAGCAGGTTACAACAGCAAACCAGTTAAAGAAATAGGTTTAAAACATACCTGTTGCGCCATTGGAGTTTCATTTCCATCCTTCAAATTTGAAAATAGTTGGTATGAGTAAATACAGTAATGCAAGAGCAAAGGAGTATGAACCATAGCTACAGAACCTGACCTGAGAACAAATCTTCTTCTCCTTTAAGAGTTGAGTTGGGATTCAGAGTGGTGGTCCTCGTGCTTTGGGCACTGCAGTACCCTTACTAACTGCTCGTGTTTGGGTGCTCTGTGGTGGAGACGGTGATGTGTCAACTAGAACTGGGTTAATATCTGCCGGGGTTGGGGTTAGAAGGGGTGTAGCTGGTTCTCTGTCCAACTGGGTAGGGGTACAATCTGCGGGAGTCTGGGTTATGTGTGGTGGATCTGGTCCTTGGGCAAGTACAACCGTGGTTCTATCTGCATCAACTGGTAGCACTATCTTTTCTGAAGACCGTGTTGTTACTCCCTTAGATACTGCCATCACCCTCTCCAATTCAAATGCCTGATAAACAAGAAAAGTAATTGAAAGTATAGACATTGTATGATAGACAGTAATGGATAGTGGGGAATAAAAGAGGGCATGAAATAATTCATATTTATGTTGTCTAACCAAACAGGATAGCATGACACAATTTCACATATATGATGGCTAACTAAACAGGATAGCATGACACAATTTCACATTATGATGGCTAACTAAAAAAGATGGAAAGACATGGTTCAAAATATGAGACTATGTAAACAGGATGACATGACATAACTATATAATGTGTTTATTAAATAGGTTGGCATGCCATAATTCACATACATTCACGGATAGAATGCCATAATTCTAAATATGATGACTGTAAGCACTAAACAGGATGAGATGATATAACTATATGATGTCTTTATTAAATGGGTTGCCATGCCATAATTCAGATAGATGATGTGTATGTACTATGTAAACATGATGGCATGATATAATTCAAATATATGATTTATATAGTAAGCAAGTAAGCAGATGGCAATACATATATGATGTAAAAGCTAAGTAATGCAAGACAACATGCATGACTTGGGTAATATAACCCTGCCAAGTTTGAGCATAGACCTCAGGGGGGAAATAGGACTGGTCATCAGTCTCTGAATCCTCCTCTGAGGAGCTCTCTGTAACCAGCAAGATGTCTGCTTCAGCAGGTAGCATTGTCTGCTCTGAATACCTTGTTTTCACTCCAGATACTTCCATCACCACTTCAAATGGCTGATGCACAGTAAGAGTAGTTGAATATACAAATGTTGTCGACAAATGGAACACGTAATACAAAAAAAATGATAGCATGATATAATTCACATACATGATGACTGGCTAAACAGCATGGCATTGCATAATTCACATATATAATGCCTTTGCAACAAGATAGCATTGTATAATTCACATATATAATGTCTTGCAACAAGATGGCAATGCATAATTCACATATATGGTAATTAGACACTGAACAGGTGGCATTCACACAAAGCAAGTCTAAACTAATCAAATGACATAGCAATGCGAGACACCATACGCATGATATGAGCAACATAACCCTGCCAAGTTAGAGCATACACCTCGGGGGGGGGGAATAGGACTGGTCATCTGTCTCTAAATCCTCCTCTGAGGAGCTATCCATAACCAGCGAGATATGCGCTTCGTCAGATAGCATAGTCTGCTCTGAAGACCTTGTTTTCACTCCAGAATTTTCCATCACCGTGTCAAATGGCTGATGCACACAAAGATCAGTTGAATGTACTAACATTGTTGACAAATGTAATATGTAACGAAAAAAGGATGGCCTGATATAATTTACATATAAGATGACTGGCTAAGCAGGATGGCATTGCAAAATTCACATATATAATGCCTGGCTAAACAAGATGGCGTTGCATAATTCACAGAAACGGTGAATAAACTAAACAGATGGCATTTGCACAAAGGATGTCTAAACTAAGCAGATGACATATTTGATGTATAAAGTAAGCAATGCAAGACACCATATGCATGATATAACAAACATCAGCATGCCAAGTTAGAGCGAAGACCTTAGGGGGTAAATAGGAGTTGTCTTCTCCTTCCGAATCCCCCTGAGAACAGATATCTTCCTCTCGATTACAATCCGAAATGCATGGGGGGGGCTGCCTTTGCGCCTACCATGGAGCAACGTCTGCATGAAATTTTATTGATACGCAAGGCTCGTATCTTCTGCTCTACATGTTCAATTCCATTGTTTACAATAACTATCATGCATAGTAATAAAACATAGTGAGATTATGTAAGGAGTGCATGCAGAAATCCAGAGTGATGGTAGCAACCTGTGGATAGACCCAAAATCAATAATAGCAGGCAGATAATGGCTTCAGTTAAAAAATACAGATAATGGCTTCTTTATTTTGTTTCCCACCCAACATGAAACTCATAGTAGACACCGGAGATTAACCAGATAGTAGATAGATACTATTGATAGCGGCCCCGATATGTACCCCACAACCATTTAAAAACTCAAGTTTGACCATTAGTTTGGAGCTGACTCAGAGTCTAATCAATGAACAGGACGATAAATTAGCATGTAATATTAAGCGATGCATAACGTAAGCAGACACGAAAGAGTGCGACCTCTCTTGCGGACCCGTGTAGTCCTCGAGGTCATCTACTCGGTTGATGATGGTAATGCAGTTTTCATGGCTGCCAGTGGCGGGGAAGAAGATCTGAGGCGGCGAAAGACAGTCTGGAGGCCAGATCCCTGCTATGCTGGACCCTTCTGTCGTTGGAGCAGCTGAGTTGGGGTGGACGATGGTGCAGCAGGAGCGGGACAAACCACGCAAGGTTTTGTTTGACAACTATCTGTAAGAGAAGTAATTCTGTAAGGGCTCGTTTGAATTGGAGGATTCCAGCAATGCAGGGATGGGAAATAGACAGGAATAGGATAGGAATGCACGTGCAAAACAGAGAATTTAAAAACACAGGATTTCTGCCAATCTGGGTGTTTGATTCACAACAATTGGAAGATCACAGGATGCAAAGAAGCATGGTGAGATTAAGTCAAACCACAAGAAAATGTACGGTTATAATGCTATTATGCTACTATCTATTAGTCTTGTGCTTCATGAATAGGAATTTGAAAAGGAGGACAAGTGAAAATTAAAATTCCTATTATTTTTCTTTCAAGGAGACACTAAAGGAACAAATCCGTGTGCTCAATGGGCAATATATATAACATGTAGAGTAAAAAATAGATGCAACAAGTGTACAACCTCTTTGGCGAAGCCATGTCGATCTCAGTGTGATTGGGTTGGCCGGTGAGGATGCTTCGGCTGACTTTGCTGTTGGAGGAGGGGAAGAAGATCTTAGGCGTCTGGAGATGGAGCCCGAGGTATTGCTCCGCTGTGATGGAGGGTTTCGTCATTGGAGCAGCTCCGGTGAGTTGGACGGCGCCGAGGCTGAAGCAGGACAAGAGAGACAACGAACAACGTTAACCTGAGTGGAATTCTAATACCATCTCCAATACATGACGTAAAATACATAACTACAAAGTGCTAGATGTAAAATACATCAGCCGCTCATCTCTGAACTTAACTGTCGAAACTGAACTTAACTGTCGAAACTGAACTTAACTGTCGAAATTGAATTCTGCCGTCGAAACTGAATTTTGTTGTCGAAACTGAACGCACTAGCAAGGTGAGGCTACACGTCGGTCGACTGACTTTTTCATCTCAGGTCAGTCAATTTTGCAGCCGTTGGATACGAAATCAAGGGCATGCGGTTCATCTTCAACCTCCACCCCCCTGAGCCGCCAGCCACCACCGGCCAAACAGCAGCCCCCCGCCGCCCGCGGCCAGCGGTGCCCCGCCCCGCCCTCCCCAAAATCACTCCCCACCGCATG
>NC_041381.1:224950369-224953450 GCF_002162155.2 Triticum dicoccoides | reverse complement strand
GTGCCGAGCTTTTTCTCCGGCGATTCCCACGCCACCGCCCCGCCAACGCACCGCCACCGCCGGCGACCACCGCCCCCATCCTGAACCCTAAGATAGATAGTGGGGTACCTCTCCGGCGAGCCCCCTCCCTGCTGCGGCTGGTTCTTCCTTCACCCCGGCGAGCCCACCCCTTGAAAATCGCCTGACCCAAAAATCGATTCAGTCGACTGAAGTGTATCCAAATCGGAGCAGAATCGCAAGCAAGAGCAAGAGCGAGAGGAGCAGTGCGAGCAAGAGCAATAGCAAGAGCAGACCAGGCGGGGGACCAAGAGCAAGAGCAGAGCAGTAGCAGCTCCTACTGATGTGGACGTCGCCGCCGAGGGAGCGACGCCATGGAGGAAGTGGTCGGCGATGCCGCCGTGGATGGAGTCACGCCGTGTCGGCTTAGGACCGAGTGCCGACAGCACCGTGAGATCGAATCAAGAAGAAAATGCGGCGATTAGTGTACAACCTCTTTGGTGGCGCTGATTAGGCCGCAGCTTCATCCGAGGAAACGGTGATGATGATGCTCTTCCGGTGGTGCAGGTGAAGACGGCGGTGTGGGAAAGGAGGTGGCGCGAAAGACGAGGGTAATGTTGGGGCAGCTCCATGGAGGTGGAGGACGGGGTGGCTGAACCGGCGGGACGATGAGATCGACGATGGATCCTCATCCGGTATAGTGGATGAGGGATGTCGAGGTGTTGTTGTGGACGACGTCGTCAGGGAAGAGGCTCCGGCTGGGTGGCGGACGGAGCAGGGTGTGGGGTTCCGTCGCGAGTTTTCGCGGCCTCGGTGTACGAATGGGTGGGCGGATGGGATGGCAGTGGGGAACCATGGCTTAGAGACGCGCTTGTCCGAAATGTGGGGTATGTTACAAAAGTACCCCCCCCACCGATTTGAGGTGGTTCTTTCGGTTCAGGGGTACCACGGGCATTTCGCGTGTTGGGATTTCACAGGAGGTGGGAGTTTTCACGCGCCTTGTAATTTCAGAATAGCAAGGTGCGGGTTCAGATGGAGGGAGTTGTCGGAGCACAACGAGACAAAGATATATCTTAAATATTTCGGGCTAACAAGGCGCGGGTTGAAATTTCCGGACAAGCCTAACGTGTACTATACCAAATCAATGTGCACTACAAATGTCATTCAAAACTTTGAATTCATGTTATGTTCAATTAAAATATTTCGCTACGTGTATATTGCATGCAACCTACTACTCAAATGAGCGTTTTAGTGCATTCCAAACGTATATACTACCGCTTCAATATGAACTAAATTTGAATAAGATCTAAAGTAATGATTGTTGTGAAGTCAAAGCATTTGAATTCGTTTCTCTGTTTTAATAAGATCTACAATCATCATTATTGTCAAATTAAACCATCGTTTGTGTATTATCTTCACAGCACACCACATGATTAGTCTTGAGTTACATATGAACTATGTGTACTATATGAACTCGAACTAGATTTTTGAATCCACTTTATTTTGATTTCAAATCACATTACATTTCTAGCTCTAGCTAGATCTTCATAATCTAAACCATGTCTCATATGTATAATGTGTTTATCACATTATGTATGGTGCCCCGCCCCCTACGCCTACAAGTATTTAGATGTGAGTTGCAAACACCACACATTACCACAAATTCAAATAAAATGTGAGAATGTTCGATATATAGTGTTGTTTAGATTGCTCGATATTTAGTTCTAAGCTGCAAACGCCGCACATTATCACAAATTCAAATAAAATGTGAGATTGTTTGATGTATAGTATGGTTTAGATTGTCCGGCATTTAGCTGTGAGTTGCAAACGCCATGCATTATCACATTATGGTATAACATGTGCACAACACGTGTATCACCGCTATATTCATGCATGCAATGTTTAAAACACTATGATCTCCTATTCAAATATATGAATACGCTTTCATATCAAATTATGATCTTTGTTAGTCTCTTACACCCACACAATCCTCTAACCTTTGTAGCTACCACTAACTTTCTCTCGTGCATGCACACGCCCTCCTCGCCCTCCCCCTCCCTCGGCATTCTATCCACCGGGCACATTCATTTTTTTCTTTAGGTCATTCTCCCAGAGTCTCCACAAGTCCTTTCCGACACACACCGATCGATAAACCTCTCCAGCGATGCCTGCCTACAGCATACACACATAGCTTCAATCTCCTCCTTAATGTGTCCTTGCTCGTGTCTCTCATACGGTCAGCCACACGTGTAAACTCTTGCCCCTCTTTTCATCGATCTCACAACCACACACTCCTCCCCCTATCTAGCTAGTAGTTGGGCCTCTCGCACCACCTCCTAGCTCCATTATCTCTATCTATCCATCTCGCTGGGCCTTATTTGCCTCTAACAAATGGACGTACACCGACCGATCTCTCGCTATACATATATCTAGCTAGGTCCTTATAACTCATTTTTACCCACACGTCGATCGATCTACCTCATTAGTCGTGTCTCTCCCTCCTCCGACAAACAACAATTGATCTACCGATCTAGTTAGGTTTGCTTACCAAACACATGGTTCCCCTTCATCATCCATGGATGCGTCCCGACAGATCTATCACGCACAGGCACACACAGAAACACATCCCCACTCTTATTGATAACATTGCAGTTCCACCCTCAGTTTGTCTAGTAGGCCTCTCCCAACATCTCTGAGAAGCAACTCCATCACCCATCCAGCACTCTACCCCTCTCCCTCCCTCTCCCTCTCTCTCTCTCTCTCTCCTCTCTCTCTCTCTGTCCCATCATATTTCCCGTCCTTCAGTTATGTATGGATGTCGACCGATATCCCTCAAGACATAGCTGGGTCTCTCCTTCTCAACACATATATGAGTCGTTCTACCTCTATAGTTAGGCCTCTGCCTACCCCTCCCCCCACCCCTCCCCCCCACACACACCGATACATCAAGTGCTCTAGTCATGTCTCCCTGCCACACAAAAACTTGACATGTGCCCTCTAACGTTTCGGTAAGCCAGTCGCCCTATATCTTTGACTTGCACACACACACAGTTTCGATGGCTCTCTTCATCGATCTCGCACCCA
>NC_041381.1:224936094-224950028 GCF_002162155.2 Triticum dicoccoides | reverse complement strand
CCTCCCTCTCTTCTCGTGGATTGCCCGACCCTCTATGTATGATATGGATAGGCCTCCATTTCACACACATTGCATTGAAAAATTTTCTTGAGATGTCATCGACACATATTCCCACAAATAATTCACGAAATCAACCCCCCACCCCACCCCCCCCCCAAAACAAAAAACACTCACGAACGCGGTTTGTATCTCTCACACACACCCACATAGGTGGGGGACGTGCACGAAGAGAAGAGGTGCATGCATGGTGCACGTACTCCCGTCTCTTTCCCAACCACACCCGCGCGGGTACACGGTGGAGCTCATTTCTGTACGAAAAAGGCAGCCCACGTGGTAATTTGGCACGTGTACTGGTTGTCCACTTGGTGGAGGGAGGATCATCTACCACAGGTGAACAAACAAATTGCGACTTGACGCGTTATGTTAAATTAAAAAAAGAGGCAAACCATGTGGGGCCTACCTTAGAGGCAAGGCTCTATACACTGGAGTACTTTTGATGTGTCCCGTCCACTCGCAGAACGAGGACAAGCTTGCTTAGTACGCCGTCTCCCCCGCCCACGGGCGCGGTGGCTCGCAGGATGAGGTGAAGCTTGCTCCGCCTTAAGCCCGCTCCCTCGCCAATGCGCTCGGTGGCTCGCAGGACGAGGAGAAAAATTTACTACTCCCTCCGTTTACTCCTTGTCGCTACTACCTTGGTTATAGAGATTATATCATATTGTTTGGAATATATATGTCCTTTAGTAGATTTCAATATGAAATACTAGTACATACTCCAAACACTGATGTATATAGACGTGTTTTAGAGTGTACATTCACTCATTTTGCTCCATATGTAGTAGCACTCTCCCTCGCCCCGCGACCCTCGCCCACATGGTGGACGTGAAGCAATTCATTCGGTCTCATATAGCTAGAACGATATATACTGCACTACCATTATTGCTCGACTTCCCAAAGAGGCGAAGAGCCAATCGTAAGGTTAATATTTTGGAGATGCCAAGCGCAAGGTTATAGGAGAACGAGTAGTAGGTGCCGCGTCATTTATAAATAAAGTTTTTTTTCTTCAGTGGAACGTATGCAATATGATAGGTTCATATGGAGAGAAAAGGAAACCGCTCCATAATATACATAGTCAGGACGGGCCAGCCTACACGGTTGCTTGCTGGGTTGCTCTCTTCACACTCTCTCGCACAAAACGACTGTGGCCACATCTCTAACATCCCGGTGGATCATGTCCGCTTGGGGAAGGGGTGGATGCTTAGTGTAGATGTGGTGACCGTCGCCGACGATGAAAACCCACTGTCGGCACGTCCCGATCAGGGGTCCCCGCTGTTCTCTCTCATAAAGCCGGTGAGGTTGCCTTCGTCCCTTGCTCACTGCCGCGACGTGGGCAGTTGCCGCCTCCCACCGCCCTCCTCAAGGTTGAGCTACGTCCCTCAGGTTCAACTCCCTTTATAGCCAGCATGCACCACTGCTCCAGCTGCCCACATCACTCCCTGTGGATATTTCTCTACTTCTTTGCCCCGCACATACCTGATACCTCTACTGGCTTCTACGTACTGTATTTGTGATGAGTTTATGTCTCATCAACTAGTCCCAGTAATCTTATTCTAATCACGCTTCTTCAATTTCTTTGCCACGGTGATGCTCATCTCGATTTCGGTGAAACTGCACAAAATGATCCGATGGTCAAAAGGTTGCAAACTTCATTTATTAGGAAGCTCGAATGTTGCCAGCAAATTGAAGTCAGGTCAGGGTTCACGGTTCAAGGGCTAGGGACTGCATGGATCGTTTTTTTCTTTAGCTACCTCTGTTCCAAAATAAGTGTCAACTTTAGTAGTAGTACAACTTTGTACTAAAGTTTGCACAAAGTTGAGACACTTATTTTGGAACGGAGGGAGTACATATTTGCTATGATCTGTCAATCATTGAGATGCAATAGCATGCATGTTAGTCTCCTTTGTATTTGATGAAATGTTGCAACGGGCAACCTTGGACGCAAGATACATGTAACAGGAGCTGGAAGCTTCATAGCATTGTACAAATTTATCTCGCTGATAAATTACAGTACATACTAGTACAATACTAGTACTTCCTCCGTTCCTAAATATAAGTCTTTGTAGAGATTTCACCATGAACCACATGCGGATGTATATAGATGCACTTTAAGTGTAGATTCATTCATTTTGTTCCCTATGTAGTTCACCTAGTGGAATCTCTACAAAGACTTATCTACTAGTAATAGCTAGCCCCCACTACTAGGAATTCTCTATCCTCTCCTTGAGCCACATCAGCAAAATTGATGTAGCTGTTAGATGAAATAAATTAGTCCATAATAGCCGTCTGATCTAGACATTGAGAGGCTCCGCAGTAAGCCACATGCAAGCATGCAGAAATATCGTGGCACATGCATGTGAGTGGGTTTTAAATCACATCAACATGTCTGCATGCAAGAATGCACCGGTAGCATGCATGTAAGTGAGCCTTTAAGTCCCATTAACATGTCAAAAAGAAAAATATAATCCCATTATGCAGTAGGAGTTGGCTGATCTTTTTTCCTTACGTGGGATGATCTAAATGATAATGGGAGTTTATTTAGTTTGGCTACCACATTTGTCATGCGGTTATAGAGGCTTTTTTTAGTTCTATGAAATCGATAATTTTGCGCAGAGAGATATACCGTTGTTCCGCGGCAACACGCGCGGACTCATCTAATAATATTTAGGAACGGAGGGAGTACTATGTAAAGAGTTAGGTGTCGCACGGTGATAGTGTGAGGTGGGCCATGTAATCATTGAGCCTGTGTGTTTTCACTGCTCTTGCACTCCTCTGCTATAAGAATGGAGAAAATTGTAATCTACTACCTCCTTTCACTAAAAGTGTGGGACATCCAGCAGTCCTACCACCTCAGTAATAAAAACCAATGAGCCGTCAAATCACATAGACCTAGCAGTAAGTTGGACGGACGAAGCAACCATCACTCTTGCGCCAGTGAGAGGTCGCGTCCGCTCTGCCCGGGCATGAATGCGGCACCGATTCTTTGGAGCGACGCTGACCGTTTCGGGCGGGAAGTGCGCGCGGGCGATGGAGGGGCTTTGGGTGGGCCAGGCTGGTCAGGAGCAGGCGTGGCAGCTGTTCGCATGTCCCTAACGGACATGCCCGGAAATGAGAGGATGCACCAACTCTCGCGGCTAAAATCGTACACTACACACCATTCTCTGTAGGAGTAGGTCGATCTGTCGCACTCTCTAACACACACATGCTGTTAAACACACACACACGCACCTTGGTCCCGTTGCACCTTCTAACATGACTTATTACACCTAGACGGAGGGAGTAGTAAGTATACGAGATACGATGCCACACTGACTTAAGTAGAATACAAGTGCCCAAAATTTGTGTGCATGTTATAATAAGGATTCACTTAAAATAGTACGTGAGCGTACAGAGGGATAAACTGGACAGTGTTCCCGAGCAGTAGCGAGATGTGTGAGGTAGTAAGATACACCGCTGGCGCTTTTAATTTTTCTTATTAATTTGTTTGTTTCACCCTCTGACTGGTGGGACCCAACGTACTACGTGCAGAGAGGTAAGGTGACTAAGGCTGCATTATTTCTACACCACTGTGGATAGTCTTACCACCAAAGCCACATGACACGATTATGATTGGAATCCCAATGACTCCCACACACACACAAAAAACACGGCATGCTTGTCACACGAATGCAGGAAAGTATAAAAGGTTATTTTCCTCTCGTTGAACATAACGGGAGGGTTGTGTAGCTGGTTAGCCTGTTCGCTCATCAAACTTGAGGTCTTGGGTTCGATAACTACACTTGAGCAAAAAAATTTCCAGGAGGATTCTTTGACTGGTCAAAATGTTTTCTAGGGTTTGCACGCATCACACTCTCTCTCCAGTATATATATATACACGCTGGAGCCTCAGCGCTTGTAGTTGCTCTCTTCACACTCTCTCGCCCTCTCCCGCTGGAGCCTCAGCGCTTGTAGTTCCTCTCTTCACACTCTCTTGCTGAGGGAGTCCTGGATTAGGGGGTGTCCGGATAGCCGAACTATCATCTTTGGCCGGACTCCTGGACTATGAAGATACAAGATTGAAGACTTCGTCCCGTGTCCGGATGGGACTTTCCTTGGCGTGGAAGGCAAGCTTGGCGATACGGATATGTAGATCTCTTACCATTGTAACCGACTCTGTGTAACCCTAACCCTCTTCGGTGCCTATATAAACCGGAGGGTTTTAGTCCGTAGGACGAACAACAATCATACCATAGGCTAGCTTCTAGGGTTTAGCCTCTCTGATCTCGTGGTAGATCTACTCTTGTACTAGCCATATCATCAATATCAATCAAGCAGGAGTAGGGTTTTACCTCCATCGAGAGGGCCCGAACCTGGGTAAAAACATCGTGTCCCTTGTCTCCTGTTACCATCCGCCTAGACGCACAGTCCGGGACCCCCTACCCGAGATCCGCCGGTTTTGACACCGACATTGGTGCTTTCATTGAGAGTTCCTCTGTGTCGTCATCTTTAGGCCCGATGGCTACTTCGATCATCCACGACGATGCGGTCCTGGGTGAGACTTTTCTCCCCGGACAGATCTTCGTATTCGGAGGCTTTGCACTACGGGCCAATTCGCTTGGCCATCTGGAGCAGATTGAAAGCTACGCCCCTGGCCATCAGGTCAGATTTGGAAGTTTGAACTACACGGCTAATGTCCGCGAAGACTTTATCTTCGACGGGTTCGAGCCACAGCCAAGCGCGCCGCACTGTCACGATGGGCATGATCTAGCTCTGCCGCCGAACAGTGCCCTGGAGGCTGCACTAATGTCCGCTCCGACCCTTAGCTCGGAGCCGACTGCATCGATCGAGGACGGTGGCTGGACACCGCCTCGGGGGCTGCGATCTCTACGGCAATTGAGTCGAACACCAACCCTGTCCTTTGCGAAGCTCGTGACTCCAAGGTGCCGGACTCCTCTCCGGACTCCGAACCTCCCGCGCCCCTGCCAATCGAATCCGATTGGGTGCCGATCATGGAGTTCACTCCTACGGACATCTTTCAGCACTTGCCCTTTGGCGACATCCTGAATTCGCTAAAGTCTCTCTCTTTATCAGGAGAGCCCTGGTCGGACTATGGTGAGGAAGGTTGGGATGCGGACGACGAAATTCAAAACCCACCCACCACCCACTTCGTAGCCACTGTCGATGACTTAACCGACATGCTCGACTTCGACTCCGAAGACATCGAAGGTATGGACGACGATGCAGGAGACGACCAAGAACCAGCGCCTACAGGGCACTGGAAGGCCACCTCGTCATACGACATTTACATGGTGGACATCCCAAAAGATGGGAATGGCGATCGAACAACGGAGGATGACCCCTCCAAGAAACATCCTAAGCGACGGCGTCAGCGGCGCCGCTCTAAGTCCTGCCACAGCAAAAATGGTGATTCCAGCACAGGAGACAATAACACCCCGGACCGTGCCGAAGACAACTCCCTCCAGCAGGATTCAGTGCGGGAGGACGGAGAAACTGGCCCTCATGAGAGAGCGCCAGACAGAGAGGTAGAGGACGATAATTATATGCCTCCCTCTGAAGACGAGGCAAGCCTCGATGATGACGAATTTGTCGTGCCTGAGGATCCCGTCGAACAGGAGCGTTTCAAACGCAGGCTTATGGCCACCGCAAGCAGCCTCAAGAAAAAGCAGCAACAGCTTAGAGCTGATCAAGATTTGCTAGCTGACAGATGGACCGAAGTCCTTGCGGCCGAAGAGTACGAACTCGAACGCCCCTCCAAGAGCTACCCAAAACGCAGGCTGCTACCCCGATTAGAGGAGGAAGCACTCAAACCTACATCACCAGCGCAGGATGCGGCAGACCGGCCACCTCATGGCCGCGACAGAGTGGCCCCTCGGCCCTCCACTCAAACCGCACCCTGGCGCCGCTCAAAAAATACCAAGACGCGGGAGAATGCGCCAGACCTATGGTATATATTGGAGGACAAGGCAAGGCAAACAAGATCGATCTACGGATCGCGTGGGCGCCCCACGATATGTGATGATAATCGTCACGCCGGATATGGCAATTCCGGTCGGGCCGAACACAGTAGACAAAGCTCATTTGAGCTGCATCGTGATATAGCCCAATACAGAGGCGCCACACACCCACTATGCTTCACAGACGAAGTAATGGATCATCAAATCCCTGAGGGTTTCAAACCCGTAAACATTGAATCATACGATGGCACAACAGATCCTGCGGTCTGGATCGAGGACTATCTCCTCCATATCCACATGGCCCGCGGTGATGATCTACACGCCATCAATACCTCCCACTCAACCTTAAAGGACCAGCGCGGCATTGGCTTAACAGCTTGCCATCAGAGTCAATCAGTTGTTGGGAAGACCTGGAAGCCGCATTCCTCGACAACTTCTAGGGCACCTATGTGCGACCACCAGACGCCGATGACCTAAGCCACATAATTCAGCAGCTAGAAGAATCGGCCAGACAATTCTAGACACGGTTCCTAACCAAGAAAAATCAAATCGTCGACTGTTCGGATGTAGAGGCCCTTGCAGCCTTCGAACATAACATCCGCGACGAGTGGCTTGCCCGGCACTTAGGACAGGAAAAGCCGAAATCCATGGCAGCCCTCACAACACTCATGACTCGCTTTTGCGCGGGAGAGGATAGCTGGCTAGCTCGTAGTAACAACATGACCAAGAGACCTGGTAATTCGGATACCAAGGACAGCAACGGGAGGTCGCGTCGCAACAAGCACAAGCGCCACATTAATGGTGATAATGCCAAAGATACGGCAGTCAATGCCGGATTCAGAGGCTCTAAACCCGGTCAGCGGAAAAAGCCATTCAAAAGAAATACTCCGGGCCCGTCCAATTTGGACCGAATACTCGATCACTCGTGCCAGATACACGACACCCCCGAAAAACCAGCCAACCACACCAACAGGGATTGTAGGGTGTTCAAGCAGGCAGGCAAGCTAGCTGCCGAAAACAATGACAAGGGGCTGCATAGCGATGACGAGGAGGAGCCCCGGCCGCCGAACAATAGAGGACAGAAGGGCTTTCCCCCACAAGTGCGGACGGTGAACATGATATACGCAACCCACATACCCAAAAGGGAGTGGAAGCATGCACTACGGGACGTATATGCGATGGAGCCAGTCGCCCCAAAGTTCAATCCATGGTCCTCCTACCCGATCACTTTTGATCGAAGGGACCACCCCACTAGCATCTGCCATGGCAGATTCGCCGCATTGGTTCTAGACCCAATCATTGACGGATTTCACCTCACTAGAGTCCCGATGGACGACAGCACCAGCCTGAACCTGCTTTCTCAGGATCAAGTGCGCAAAATGGGCATAGACCCCTCAAGGATTAAACCCACAAAGACGACCTTTAAAGGCGTCATACCAGGTGTAGAGGCCAACTGTACAAGCTCAGTTACACTTGAAGTGGTCTTCGGATCCCCGGATAACTTCTAAAGCGAGGAGTTAATCTTTGACATAGTCCCGTTCCACAGCGGCTATCATGCACTGCTTGGACGAACCGCATTTGCAAAATTCAATGCGGTGCCGCACTACGCATACCTCAAGCTCAAGATGCCAGGCCCTCGAGGAGTCATCACGGTGAACGGAAACACCGAACGCTCTCTCCGAACGAAGGAGCATACGGCGGCTCTCGCGGCGCAAGTACAAAGCAGCCTCTTAAGGCAATTCTCGAGTCCGGCTATTAAACGCCCGGACACCGTCAAGTGCTCCCGGAGTAACCAACAACAAGACCGCCTGGCACGTCCCGAGCACATGTAGCAATACGTTCCCAACCCCACCCCTCGCGAAATTGTGAAACTAGTACTATGCGTACATAATTACGCTCTGGAAATACCATGGGCATAGGGGGAGGGGCACGACCACGGCAGGCCAAGAATGCGGCTTAACCGCACCAGGGGCTCCCAATTGTGTCATTCTTTTTTTTCTTACTTTCAGGACTCCTTTCTCAAGAAGCCCTGTCCGGCAGTAGAATCGCCGAACACACGATGCAACAGCCAGGGAAGCAGAAAGCTACGTCGAGTGTCCAGGTGGTCTCTATAACAAGCAGTATACTTGTTTTACGCATCATCACACAGCTCGCTCCTGGAGGGCGACATGTCAAATAGTCTCGTCCCTTGCTTATCGCACTATTTGTATCGTTCTGCTTTTACCGCAGCTTTTTTGAATAAACAAATGCATAGATTTTTGCCTATTATTGCATTGCTTTTTCTATCTATATATGTTCACTTACGACATGTTGCACCCGTATGCTTTGGTACGGCCAAATACACCAGGGGCTTAAGTACCCCAAAATATGGTGTGATAAGTCCGAACACTTTCACAAGTGCGGCTGTTGGGGAAACTGATCCGCGAACACCTATGGGGCCGGCGGACCGTGGCCCCTTTCGGTTCGGCGGGGGGCGGAGATCGCACGAAGAGCGGATCGAGGCGGAGCACACGAGCAGTTTACCCAGCTTCGGAGCTCTCCGGAGAGATAATAATCCTACTGCTGCTTGTCTGATTGTATTCTGTTCTTGCTCGAGAGAGCTAAGTGTTTTCTGGCTTACGAAGGAGTCGAACCCCCTCTACGTTGCGCATGGGCCTCCTTTTATATGCTAAAGGGGTCACCGACAGGTGGCAACGCAGAGAAGGGTAAAAGTATAAAAAGAGAGGTGGTTGGTACAGCTACCTGTACAGTGAATCCTACCTAACCCTGACGGCAGGGGACAAGGGCATTAAATGCCCGTCTGTGTCGCCCAAACAGTGCAGAAAGGTACCGTCAGGGATGCCGCCGCTCGCCACGATGGCAGTCTTGTCAGCTCCTCATGCCACCGCGCACCGCTGGCTGCACAGCCTTCCGCCACGCGCGCCTGGAAAGGCCCCCAGAGCGACACGTTGGTGGATGTGCTGGAGCGTGGGTACAGGGTGGCCGCCTGCCGCGGCAAGCGCCTTGCCGCGGCCGTTGTCTTGTCGGGTCCGGAAGCTTGTCGCTCACCGGGCCTCGAGATGCCTTGGTTGGTCTTCCTGGCAAGCTCCTCTTGCCGGGGCCTTGTTGCCTTGCCGGGACGCGTGGTGCATCGCGGCAAGTTCCTTGGGATGCCTTGGTTGGCCTTCCTGGCAAGCTCCTCTTGCCGGGGCCTTGTCTCCTGAGCTTAAATACTTTGTTCTTGAATGGCTCCAAGGGAACCACGGAGGACCTTGGCGGTCGCCCGGCAAGCCTTGCCGCGGGGCGCTGCAACTGCCCGTGCACAAGTTCGGGATACTAGGGTACCCCTACTCTAGTACACCGATAGGAGCCCCCCGGCCTGGGCCACACACGGTGCCGAGCGCTGTTGGGCCAGGCCCAAAACAGGGCACGGGCACACGCGGCCTGGGTTACGCCGAATCTAGCTCCGTATCTACCGCACCCTCCCTAAGGGCACGCGTCGAATGCGGCGTCGTGAGAGAGATCGTGGGTGGTTTCTTTATTCGGAAGGGCGAAACATCCGCCCCTCCCTCTTTATAAGCAGAGGAAACAGGGGCAGTTCGTCCATCTCGCCGTTTGTTGCTCCAACTCCAGAAATCTCCGCCGCTCCCCTCCTCTTCTCGAAGCAGAAAAAGAGCAGCACCCCGCCCCCCATTGCCACCAGCATCACCCACGCCGCTGATCTCCCCCACCACCTCCGCCATGGCTCCAAAAGTCGACAAGGGGAAGGGCGTAAGTCGGCCGAGGCGCAGCGGCTCGCAGCTCTGCGGAAGGAGCGGGCCCTCTTCCCCCCTCAGCTCGGTGCGCAGGAGCTGAGGGAGTACTACTACCTCTTCTGGTCGACGGAGACACGTGCGCATCCGTGCACGAGGGTACTCCCGGCTGCAGCCTCGGCACTGGCTCCAAGCGGGTACCCGTTCTTCGCATTGTTCTTCAATTGCGGGCTCTGCCCGCCCTTTTCTGATTTCTTCTGCGACATCATGAACACCTACGGGTTCCGCCTCCTTGATTTCACCCCTAACGCCGTCCTGACCATGGCAGTTTTCGCACATTTGTGTGAAAAATTTGTCGGAGTCCACCCAAATGTAGCCCTTTTCCGCCATTTCTTCATGCCTCGGGTCGAGAGAGGAGAGCCGCTTGCCGGAGGGATCGCCTGGATCTCGAGAGTCGGCAAGAAGGAGGCGTATTTGGAGGGCGAGCTCCGCAGCAAGTGGGAGGAGTGGAGAGCGGAGTGGTGCTGGATCGTCGAGGAGAACCCGCAGCCGTTCACTGCCCTGCGCCAAGCCCCAATAGTGTGTGGTAATGATTGGAGCAATGTGGCCCCGGAGGACGACAGGCTAAAGATTACCGTCACCCGAATCCTTCGCCTTAGGCTTGCCGGGCTCACTGTAGGCACCGTCGGCGTAGATTTCCTTCGCCGCTGCATTGCCCCCCTGCAGGAGAGGGGGAGACCCGCCTGGGAGTTCAAGAACTCGGCGGATATCATGAGGCTGCGCCCGGGCCTCAACTTCAACTTCACCGTCCTGGAGCTGGATGCGATGCTCCTGGAGTTGTTTAAACGAGATCCCCAACATCCATTCACGCTGCCGAGGAGCATCGTCCCGCTGTGCAACAATTCGTCGCTTGACCGGATCCGCGCGATGATGCCGTTGTGCGATTCGCACGGAATCACCCCAACTTGGCAAGAACCTGCGGATGACGTCGTACAAGCGTTCTTCGACGACTTGGTAGAAGTGCTGGTCCGCGCCGACGAACAAAAGAGCCTCACCCGCGACACTACCGACGCGGAGCTGCAGCACATCGCCACTAGGGCGGAAGAGGCTGCGGCAGCAGCTGCCGCGGGCGCGTTCGGTTTCACCGTAGAGGAGGCAGAGGCGGCAGAGGCGGCAGAGGTGGCAAGCGTTGCTGAGCGCGAGGAGTTTGTCGGCGAGGAAGAGCTTGCCGGTCCTGAAGACAAACCGAGCGAGCCCGTCGAGGGAGACCTTGTCGGGCCCGAATCTTCAGATACCGTGCCGCAAGTGGAGCCCCCAGCTGCACCAAGAAGGCGTCTCCGCAGGGCCGGGGACGTAGCGGGGCGACAAACGAGCCAACAGCCGCCGAGCCGTGCGACACGCTCTACCGCGGCAAGTACTGTTGCCGCGGGAGCGCCTCACGCTGCTGCGGCAACTGGAGCGGGATCTTCCCGGTCCACCGCTACCGCCCCTGCCAAGCGGGCAAGGGAACCTTCTCTCCGCCTCGCCGCACCGGAGGAGAGCCGGAGTTCGACCTCTCCGCGCTCAGCTCTGACGAGGAAGAGGGAGAGTAAGTTTCTTTGGTGCTCTTGTAGTTCTTCAATTCTTGTTGCTTTTGTCTTGTATCTGACTTGCTTCGATCTGAATCCATGCCTTTTCAGGACGTTGGCCCAGAGAGCGGCGAAGAGAGCCAAGGCCCCGGTGATTGTCATCAAGGATGATCCCACTGTGTCAGCAGGGGGTGTGTCTGAGACCACCTTGACGGACCCTGCAGCCACTCCCCAAAGCAGCCCCCAGCGCAGCCCCCAGCGTAAGTTTGTAGTTTTACTTCCTGCTGTCGGGCACGCATGGGCGCTCTTTTCTCTACTGATATCTTGCTTGTTGATTTGTGTAGGAGCAGAACAGCCTCACCAGGAGGGCCCGGAAGCCGCCCTCGAAGTGGCATCTGCTTCGACTACACCGCCAAGGGAGGAGTCCCCGGCAAGGGAGCGCTCTCCGGCAAGGGAGAACTCTCCGGCAAGGGGCAGTTCTCCGGCAAGGGACGGCACCAGTGATCCTCCGGCGGTTGAGACTGCGATTGCGGATCCTAGTACAGGTAATCTTCTTGCCTGAAATCTTCCCTTGGGTTCTTCTTCTTCTGAATTCCTTTTCTGGATTTTTGCTTGACTTTTCTCCCTTCTTCGTTCTTCAGATCCACCTGCTGCGGAGCCAATGGAGACTGAGGACGCCGGCGAGGAAGGCGCGCGTGGCAGCAACGATGACGCCGCCACCAACGAAGAAGGGGCCGGTGCTGATGAGCCCGCCGGCGAAGAGGCCGCCAAGGCCGCCGCCGCAGAAGCTGGCGAGGGGTCGGGCGATCGTACTGACGGCCCTGAGGCCGCAGGAGCGCCAGGCGCTGCGCCGACCGCCGATCCCTTCGCCGCTGCCGCGGAGCCAGGCTCCGAAGAGCCCCAGCCCGGCGCCTACTTGAAGGCCGGCGACGGTATCTTCATCAAGCTTCCCTGGGCGTCAAGCTCCAGGGCGCCGGTCGAAGGAGAAGCTTTTGACGAGGAGGTGCTCGCCTCCGCTGGGCTGGCGCTGGTCGATGCGCCAAGCAGCAGCAGCGGCGAGTCTGAGGAGGAGCGGCTGCTGCGGAAGCTGCTGTCGCTCTACCGCGCCCGACAAACCAAGCTGGCATCCCGAGAAGCACTCGTCGCGAGGGCGGGAGTCGACATCGAGAAGCGCGCGGAGGAGCTCCGGGGTCTTAGGCAGGAAACTCTCCGGAGCTTGGCGGAGGAGCGGGAGCAAGTCGCCGAGGAGAGGAAAGCCTTCCTCCTCGCGAAGGCTGAGGTTGAAAAGCAGCAGCGGCTTGCTGCTGAGAAGCTATCTGCGCAGGAGGGAGAGTTGGCGCAGCGCAAGGTTAACCTTGACAGCCACGAAGAGGAGCTTGCCGAGCGCGAGCAAGCGATTGGCGGGGCGCTCAAGGAAGCAAAGGACGCTGCCGCAGCTGCTGAGGCCGCCAAGAAAGAGCTGGAGGCGAAGGTGGCGCAGCTGGAGGCCAATATCAGGAAGAGCGGCGAGGAGCTTGCCGCGCTCAAGCGTGAGCGCGAGAAGGATGCTGCCGCCCATGGTGAGCTGCAGGGTCTTCTCGCTGAGAGGGGCAAGGAGCTCAGCGCCGCCAAGGATTCCAATGCATACCTGGAGTTGAAGCTGGCCACGTTGACTCAGACACTAGACGCCGCCAGGGAGCGCGAGGTGACCTTGTCGGAGAAGATCAAGGCCGACAAGGCGCTGCTGGCGAGTATCGCCGTTACCCAGAACTCATTAGGGAGACTGTGGAGCACTGGACCGAGGGTCTGGTGAATATCGCCGCAGTCATTGACGGGGAGCTGGCGCAGCTAGGGATGGAGGACTTTGGGTATCCCTCCGATGAGCATCTCCAACCCAGCGCCAAGCTCAGCCTGTTCTTCAAAGGCGTGGCGACGGCACTCCAGCGACTCCGGGAGAGGATCCCAAAGCATCTGGCCGACGAGTCGCGCAGGATTTGCGCGGGGGCTCTTCAGAAGGTGCTGATGAAGGTGGCCTTCCGCAATCCAGGCCTCAACCTCACCAATGTCCTCAAGTCCTTGCCGCCTGACGCTGATCTGGACGCGCTCAAGGCCCTTGTCGCACCCATTGGGGACAAGGTGAGCGAGATCAAGAGGGTTGAGGGCGATCTCGTAGACTAGGCCGCCCGTTTTCTCTTTCCCCTTGTCGCTGCTAGCCATATTATAAGATCAATCTGTTAGAGCTGCGACAAGTTATTTTGTAATATAACTCTATTTCTGGTATCGATTGCTACGTTATTTCCTTTACTAGATTCCCTGCTTTGTATGTTTCTACCCTACGCTTTTAGGGAACTTGTCGGCGCAGGCATCTTTGCCGCGAGCGCTGAGTGCGGGACATCAGCAGCCTGCTGGCGATGCCGCTTCCGACAAGAAACCTTGTCGCAACTAGCCGCAGCTCACTTAAGTTGTTGAGCGGACTCGAAACAAAGTAAGGGCACAACTAGCTACGAGTTGGTTCCTCCGTGCACAGGTTTTCCATACCAAGCACGGTCGTTCAAGGAAGATAACTTAAAAATTTAAAACTGATTGCTCAAACTTTGGCAACTTAGCTTTTCTGTCGTTTGCTTCCCGGCAAGGCGAAAAACTTCCTT
>NC_041381.1:224895824-224935850 GCF_002162155.2 Triticum dicoccoides | reverse complement strand
GGAAACTTGTGTGCGAGGGTACCTTCCTTTCCTTTGTTGAGAAAAAGAAAGAAGAGAAAATAAAGGTATGGAGCCTTCCGGCTCGTTATTGCTTACCGGGGGTAGGTGCTGCACAAAGTGTTAGATAATGCATGCAAGAAAGAATATAATGCATGAAATTGACAAGATGTGCGGAGCACATGAGCTTTACTTATGCACGGGATCTGCGCCCGGCTTTGTACAAAGGATTACATGCAACATCGGCAAGACTTGTACAAAAGGTGGTTGCCGGAATGGGTTCCGGCAACCGCGCCCTACGGGTAAAACTTACGAAGATGCTCAATGTTCCAGGAGTTGCTCATCGGAGTGCCATCTTCGGTCTCAAGGCGGACAGCGCCGGGCCTAGTGACTCGTTTCACCCGATAAGGGCCTTCCCACTTCGGCGTCAACTTGTTGGAATTCTTGGCGGACTGAACACGCCGAAGAACAAGGTCGCCTTCCTCGAAGCTTCTGGCTTTAACTTTGCGGCTATGGTAGCGGCGCAAAGCTTGCTGGTATCGAGCAGCTCGTTAGCAGCCTGAAGACGATCCTCCTCAAGGAGCAGCGCGTCATCTTGTCGCAGCTGCTCTTGCTCAAGCTCATCATAAGTGAGCACTCGAGGTGACCCGTATACGAGTTCCATGGGGAGAACTGCCTCTGCTCCATAGACTAGAGCGAAAGGTGTCTGGCCAGTGGCTCGATTTGGCGTCGCCCTCATCGACCAAAGAACCACCGGTAGCTCCTCGATCCAGTTCCTTCCGCACTTGCGTAGCCTGTCGAAAGTCCTGGTCTTCAGCCCGCGCAGCACTTCAGCATTTGCCCTCTCCGCTTGACCGTTGCTTCTCGGATGAGCAACAGAAGCGAAGCATACCTTGGCGCCAAGATCTTGGACGTACTGCGTGAAGGTGCGGCTCGTGAATTGTGTGCCGTTGTCGGTAATGATCCTGTTAGGGATCCCGAAACGGCAAACAATCAACCTGAAGAACTTGACTGCTGACTGTGCTATCACCTTCCTCACTGGTTCCACTTTCGGCCACTTTGTGAACTTGTCGATCGCAACGTACAAGTACTCAATGCCCCCGACAGCTCGGGGGAAGGGGTCGAGGATATCGAGCCCCCAGACCGAAAATGGCCAGGATAAAGGGATCGTCTGGAGAGCTTGAGCTGGCTGGTGTATCTATTTGGAGTGGAACTGGCACGCTTCACACTTGGTTACTTGTGCAGTTGCATCCTGGAGGGCTGTCAGCCAAAAGAAACCTTGCCGGAAAGCTTTGCCGGCAAGTGCTCTTGCGCCAATGTGGTGACCACATATGCCTCCATGTATCTCTGCCAACAGTTTTTGTCCGTCTTCCCGGCAAATACACTTCAATTTCACACCGTTGAGTCTTCTTCTGTACAGTATGCTATCGACAAACTGGTACATACTTGACTGCCGGGCTACTTTTTCCGCTTCTTCTTGCCCTTCGGGAAGTTCTCCTGTCTGAAGGAAATGGACAATCTGCTATGCCCATGCTGGAGCTTGTGGCTCGACAACAAGGACTAAAGGCACATCTGCTGCTGCGGGAACACCCGCTTCTACGGCGAGAACCTGCGGCTCTGCCGGAGCTTGATGTTCCCCGGCAAGCTTGCCGGAGCAAAGCTTGTCGGGAGCGTCTGCTGCGACAGAACAAACCATAAGGCTTGCCGGAGCAGACTGCTCCTCAGCATCCTTGCTGTTGATCTTGGGGACCTTCTTGGCGGCGGCTTCGGGGAGCTCTGCCGGAAAGTAGTCACCAGAAATCAACTTCCTCTTCTTGCTCTGTCCAGTTGATGGCGTTACATATGGTTGAGTCAGCTTGAGCACAAAGATCCCTGGTTCCACAGGTAACTTTAGTGCGGCACACTTCGACAGGCCATCAGCAATGTCATTCTGAGCTCTCGGAACATACTCCATCTGTAGGCCGTCAAAGTGCTCTTCTAGCTTTCTCACTTCATCAACATATGCTTCCATCAATGGACTCTGATAGTTCTTGTTCACTTGGTGGACGACAAGTTGTGAGTCACCCCTGACAATGAGCTTCTTGATCCCAAGGTCTGCTGCGATCCTGAGACCGGCAAGCAATCCTTCATACTCTACAGTATTGTTGGTTGCTTGCTCCTTGGGAAAGTGCATCTGGACTATGTACTTGAGGTGCTCTCCGGTGGGTGCGACAAGCAGCACGCCCGCACCGGCGCCTTGCAGCGAGAAGGCACCATCAAAGTACATCAGCCACTCTTTGCTTGCCTCCTTGACGGGGATGCTCGTTTCTGGAATTTCTTCGTCTGGTGTCGGCGTCCACTCCGCTATGAACTCTGCCAATGCTCTGCTTTGGATAGTTGAAGTACTCTCAAACTTGAGGCCAAAGCTTGACAGTTCCAGCGCCCACTCGACAATCCTGCCTGTCACTTCTGGATTTTGCAGTATCCTCTTCAGCGGAAAACGAGTGATGATTGTGATCTCATGTGCTTGGAAGTAATGGCGCAGCTTTCTCGAGGCCATGAGAAGGCCAAAAAGCAATTTCTGCACACCAGAGTACCTTGATCTAGCCCCCTGCAGAAGGGAACTGACAAAGTAAACTGGGCGCTGCACCATTCTCTTCTGCATCTTGTTATGTTCCTGCGCAGATCCATCCTTGTCGGGACTAGAGCTTGTCGGCGAAGCCCCCTGCTTGTCGCTGGATGCATCTGCCGTGGTTGCTGACTCATCATCCGCTTCCCTCTCCGCTACTAACGCGGCACTAATCACTTGATTGGTTGCCGCTATATACAGCAGCAACTTCTCTTGTGGTTTAGGTGCGACAAGTGTTGGAGTGGAGGACAGGTATCTCTTCAAGTCCTGCAGCGCAGCCTCCGCCTCCGGAGTCCATTTCATTGGACCTGCCTTTTTCAAAATTTTGAAAAATGGCAGGGCGTGCTCAGCAGACCTAGAGATAAACCTGCTGAGAGCAGCTACACAACCGGCAAGTCTTCCTACATCCTTGACGCGCTTTGGTGCTTCAATCTGCTCAATGGCCTTGATCTTGTCAGGATTGGCTTCAATTCCCCACTGAGATACGAAGAACCCGAGAAGCTTGCCGGAAGGGACTCCAAACACGCACTTCTCGGGGTTGAGCTTGAGGTTGATCTTGCGCAGATTTGTAAATGTTTCGTCCAAATCTTGAATCAGGGTTGCCCTGTCCTTGCTCTTGACCACTTTGTCATCCATGTAGGCTTCCACATTTCTGTGCATCTGCGGCTCAAAAGCGTGGTGGACTACCCTTGCAAATGTTGAACCAGCATTCTTCAAACCGAAAGGCATCCGTACGAAACAGTACGTGCCACACGGGGTGATGAATGCGGTTTTCTCCTCCTCCTCTTCTGCCATGAAGATCTGATGGTATCCTGAGTATGCATCAAGAAACGAAAGCAAGTCACATCCGGCCGTGGAGTCGACAATCTGATCGATGCGCACCAAGGGAAATGGGTCTTTTGGACAAGCTTTATTGACATCAGTGAAATTGATACAAAGCCTCCATTTTCCGTTAGCCTTGCGCACGACAATAGGATTGGCCAACCACGTGGGATGGAGCACTCCTCTGACAAGGCCTGCTGCTTCCAACTTCTTGATTTCTTCTGCGATGAATTCTTGGCGCTCCACTGCCTGTTTCCTGACTTTCTGCTTGACGGGCCGCGCATGAGGATAGACGGCAAGGTGGTGCTCAATTACTTTCCTGGGAACACCGGGGATGTCAGACGGTTGCCACGCAAACACGTCGACATTCACCCGCAGGAAAGCAACGAGCGCGCTTTCCTATTTGGGGTCGAGAGTGGCACTGATGGTGAAGGTACCACCAGTGCCATCCTCCTTGGCGGACACCTTCTTGGTCTCAGGTGGAGCTGCCATTGCCTTCTTACACTTGCCGGTGGAGCTCGATGGTGCGTCCTCGATGGTAGTGCAGCACTCCGAAGAGGTGCGCTTGCCGGAGTGGGCATCAGAACTCTTGCCGGACTTGGTCTTCTTCTTCCCCCCGGGAGCTTCAGCAGCAAGTGATTTGCGATCTGTTGCGGCTGCTGCTTCCCGGTAGATCTTGTCGGTGCAGATAAGGGCATCCTTCTTGTCGCCAGGGACAGAGATGACACATATCGGGCCTGGCATCTTCAGAACATTGTATGCATAGTGAGAGGCTGCCATGAACTTGGCGAGTGCTGGACGGCCGAGTATCCCATTGTAGGGTAATGGAAAATCAGCAACGTCAAAAGTGACCCTCTCAGTTCTGAAGTTCAACTCACTGCCAAATGTTACCGGCAACGTGATCTTTCCCTTCGGCTTGCTCCTTCCCGGGTTGATTCCTTGGAATGTGCCGGTCTCTTCGAGCTCGCTATCAGGGATCTGGAGTTTCTGGAGCACCGCGGAGGAGATCAGGTTCAAGCCGGCCCCGCCGTCAACTAACATCTTAGTGACCTTGAGGTTGCGCATAGTTGGTGAGACCAACATCGGCAAGCACCCGACCGCAGTTATGCGATCAGGGTGGTCCTCAATATCAAAGATGATAGGCGTGCTGGACCATTTCAGAGGCTTGCGTGACCCAACGGGTGGTTCTGCTGCATTAACTTCCCGCACCCACTGCTTGAGCTAGCGGTGCGAAGTATGCAGAGAAGCACCACCGTCAACGCACAGGACCTCTGTGGCTTTCTGGAACTCCTGCTCATCAGTCCCCTCACCATCCATGTCTTCATCGTCGTCGTCATCTTCATCCTTGTCGTGACCGTGAGGAGGTCTGTCTCCTTGCCGCTGCTTGGCCTTGCCACGGCGTCCTCCTCGGCCGGGACGTTTCTTGCCTGATCCTCCAGCGCCTTCCTGGGCTTTCTCCTTGTCGCGCCGCTCGTATTCAGCTTTCTATTGCACAACAAGCTGCTCGACTTTCTTGCAGCTCTGGAGATCGTGGCCCTTGGTGCGGTGGATCTTGCAATACTGCTTGTTGGTGCCGTCCTGCTTGTCGGCGACCGCCACGGCCTCTGCGGTAATCTCCTTGCCGGAGTCACCAGCTTTGGCTTTCTTGGTGCCACCACCGTTGTCGGACTGCTCAACAACTAGCACCTCTTTTCCTTTCTTCCTCCTGTTGTTTCGCCGCCGGTTTTTCTTTGCCGGGGCAGCATCATCACTGTCAGATCCCCCTGCTCCTATGTTCTCTCCGGGGAGTCTCCTCCCTTCCTCAGCACCTGCACACTTGTCGGCCAGGGCATATAGCTCACTGACGTCTCTGATCTTGCACATCGACATTTCCTCCCGCATCCTGCGGTTTCGCACGTTCTGATGGAACGCGCTGATCACCGCGGCAGGGTGGACGTCTGGGATGTTGTGTTGTACACTGCTGAATCTCTGAATGTACTTGCGCAGGGGCTCTCCTTCCTTCTGGGCGAGCAGATGAAGGTCACTCTCTTGGCCATGAGGCTTGTGGCCGCCTGTGAAGGCGCCGACAAACTGATGGCATAGATCAGCCCAAGAGGATATGGAGTTGTCCGGCAAGTGCATGAGCCAGGATTTGACGTTGGGCTTCAGCACCAGCGGGAAGTAGTTGGCAAGGATCTTGTCGTCCCGTCCCCCGGAAGCCTGCACCGCAATGGTGTAGATGCTGAGGAACTCCGACGGATGTGTCTTGCCGTCGTACTTCTATGGTATGTCTGGCTTGAAGTTCTTTGTGCTGGGCCACTAGACTTGCCGCAGCTCACGAGTGAATGCAGGGCAACCTACCGCGTACGGCACATCGCCTGGTTCCCCTGGCGCATGCATGTCAACAAAGGGCCCAGCACGCTTGTCGGATTGACGTCGCACTTCTCTTCGGCGCTCGATGCGGGTACGGGCGTCTTCTTGCTGTCGATCGTGAAGAACTTGGTACTGATCGCGACGAGCTCGTGGATCCGACGATGCGGTGGAGTCACTGTCGATGTGGATCCGGCGAGTCGGCGATCTTGGCCTTCGGGGTGGTGATTGCATGGTTGTTGCACCCCCACCAGTTTTGTCGCCACCGGCTCGCGCCTGGTAACCCTGCCGCGGCAGCGACGCGCTCGGCTGCCGCAGGGTGTCGCCGTTGGCGTAGCCGATGAGACTCTGAATGGTGGCCCTCCATTCATTGATCTTGTCCAACGTCGGAGGGTAATCCAGGAGCAGTTGAGCTCGCGCCAAAGCTTCTGCCGGAGTGGTGGGTGGCAGTGGCGGACGGCGCGAGGAGCGGGATGTGCTCGGACTTCTAACTGTGTTCGAAGGAGCATTATCCCGTCCGGGCGACCGTGTCTTGCTCGTGCTGGTACGCTGGCGTGCATGCTGGTCTTGAGCGCCCCGGGATCCACCAGCTTGATCTTGGCCCAACAAACGTATAGTACTGCGAGTACCATGACACTGTCGTTCCTGCGCCTCCTGAGATGGGCGCGGAACAAGCGCGGACGTCGAGGTCTATGCCGCCTTGCCCTTGGACCTAGCAGCGTTGTGAGCTTCCTCGTCGACGTCCGTCCTTCCGCCGACGTCTACCCCACCACCCGTTTGCTCCGGTGGTGGTGGGATCGACGTGGATGGAACAGCTGCCTCCGAAGCCTTCTTCTTCGGTGGCATGTTGATGAAGGAAAATGAAGATCTAGCTCGTGTGAACGCCGGATCAGGTTCACGCAATCTCGATGCCCCCTACCTGGCGCGCCAAAGATGTCGGGGAAACTGATCCGCGAACACCTATGGGGCCGGCGGACCGTGGCCCCTTTCGGTTCGGCGGGGGGCGGAGATCGCACGAAGAGCGGATCGAGGCGGAGCACACGATCAGTTTACCCAGCTTCGGAGCTCTCCGGAGAGATAATACTCCTACTACTGCTTGTCTGATTGTATTTTGTTCTTGCTCGAGAGAGCTAAGTGTTTTCTGGCTTACGAAGGAGTCGAACCCCCTCTACGTTGCGCATGGGCCTCCTTTTATACGCTAAAGGGGTCATGACAGGTGGCAAAGCAGAGAAGGGTAAAAGTGTAAAAAGAGAGGTGGTTGGTACAGCTACCTGTACAGTGCATCCTACCTAACCCTGACAGCAGGGGACAAGGGCATTAAATGCCCGTCTGTGTCGCCCAAACAGTGCAGAAAGGTACCGTCAAGGACGCCACCGCTCGCCACGATGGCAGTCTTGTCAGCTCCGCATGCCACCGCGCACCGCTGGCTGCACAGCCTTCCGCCACGCGCGCCTGGAAAGGCCCCCAAAGCAACACGTTGGTGGATGTGCTGGAGCATGGGTACAGGGTGGCCGCCTGCCGCGGCAAGCGCCTTGCCGCGGCCGTTGTCTTGTCGGGTCCGGAAGCTTGTCGCTCACCGGGCCTCGAGATGCCTTGGTTGGTCTTCCCGGCAAGCTCCTCTTGCCGGGGCCTTGTTGCCTTGCCGGGACGCGTGGCGTGTCACGGCAAGTTCCTTGGGATGCCTTGGTTGGCCTTCCCAGCAAGCTCCTCTTGCCGGGGCCTTGTCTCCTGAGCTTAAATAATTTGTTCTTGAATGGCTCCAAGGGAACCACGGAGGACCTTGGCGGTCGCCCGGCAAGCCTTGCCGCGGGGCGCTGCAACTGCCCGTGCACAAGTTCGGTATACTAGGGTACCCCTACTCTAGTACACCGACAGCGGCACCCCGAACTTATAGCATTATATGCATCGGCTCTGAATCATGTCTTGGGTCAATAGTTGGGTTTGCCCGGCTCCCATGTTTTGGTACCTTACGTTCCGTTATATCGGCTAAGGTAGCGCTGGGAGAACCACTGCGATTCTGCCCCGGTTGAGCTGGGTTGAGCACCTCAGTGGAGAAGGCTAAAATTGACCGTCATGATAGGGCGAGAGCCGATCGCTGTTCGAGAGGTTTTTCGAGTCCCTAAAGACTTATGCTGCTTAGAGTGAGGAGTCGGCTTTGTCCGGCCCAGGCATGGATAGCACCCCGAATTTGGTCTTCCAAATACTAGGGGCTTCACCGAAATTTAAAATTATAGAATTCTATGGCTAAGTGGGATTGTTCAAGCATTATAGTCCGGTTGCCTTGTTCGTTGTGTTGAGCGCCTCCCTTGAAGGACCCAAGAATGGGAAAAAGAGCGCTCAAGTTTATCCCGAACACCCCAGGACCCGTGGCATGGGGGCAGAAGCCGACGACTCTCCATCTCTCAAATTTAATAAACGGACGCACAGAAGGTAATATTTTAAATTCACAAGCGTTGCTTAGCGCATATGAACAAGTTTTCAAGCGTACAGGATAACAAATGCGAGTTTACTCAAAAATTACATCTTTGGAGCATTCACCCACTATAAGGCGGGCACCCTTCAGGACGCCCTGATAATACATCTCGGGCGTGCGATACTCCCTGCCCGGCGGTGGAGCTTCCGTCACAAGCTTCTCAGCATCCATCTTGCCCGAGTGCACTTTAGCACGGGCAAGGGCCCTACGGGCACCCTCGATGCAGACGGAGTGCTTGACAACTTCAATCCATGGACAGGCATCCACCAGCCGCCTCACCAGCCCGAAGTAGCTCCCAGGCATGGCCTCCCTTGGCAACAACCAAACTATGAGGCCCTTCATGGCCTGTTCGGCCACCTTATAGACCTCGACCAGCTACTTCAGCTGGTCGCTCAAGGGCACCGGGTGTCCGGCCTCAGCATACTGAGACCAGAACACCATCTCCGTCGAGCTCCCCTCCTCGGCCCGGTAGAATGCGGCAGCGTCGGACACACTGCAGGGCAGATCTGCGAATGCTCCTGGAGAGCTCCGGATTCGGGTAAGTAACAAATAATTCACTTTCACGTGCTTGCTTTGCGTGAAGAATGCCTTACCCGTCTCTATCTTCTTTATTGCCTCAATTTCCTGGAGGGCTTTTTGGGCTTCGGCCTTAGCAGCTTTGGCGCTCTCAAGAGCCGAGGCGAGCTCGGACTCTCGAGTCTTTGAGTCACGCTCCAAACTCTCATGTTTTTCCACGAGAGCCTGGAGCTCTTGTCGCACCTCCGCCACCTGCGCCTCCTGCTTCTCTCGCTCGGTGCGTTCCGCGGCCGCATTGCTTTCGGCCTTGGACACCGCTTCCTTCAGGGTTGCCACCTCGTTCTTTGCCCCTGCAATTCTCACGTTATTCCTGTTATTTTTTGCAACCGCATCTTTTATATACTTCCATAAGGTATTACTTACCTTCCTTGTCCTCGAGCTACTTCTTGGCAAGGCCGAGCTCGTTCTCGGACCGCTCGAGTTTCTGCTTCAATGCATTGACCTCCGCAGTCAGTGCGGCAGAGGTCAGCAGCGCAGCCTGCATTCCCATATTGACATGCTTATGTTAGACACCTGCGTATATCTTTTTAGATCCTCAGTTCGGCTTTTCTTTCCGAACACCAAACTGAGCATCAGGGGCTACTGTCTATGCGGTAATATAAGTGAAGCACCTGAAGCATTCTATAAAGCTATACTCAAAAGATTTAAGTGAGGTGCAATGAGCATTCTATAAATCAACCAAGGACCATCTCATACCAGCATGGTGCATAAAAGAAAAGTGAAAACAAAACGCAAAAGACGCTCCAAGATTTGCACATATCACATGAATGAAACGAATCCGAAAACATACCGATACTTGTTGAATAAAGATGGGATGCCTTCCAGGGCATCCCCAAGCTTAGACGCTTGAGTCTCCTTGAATATTTACTTGGGGTGCCTTGGGCATCCCCAAGCTTGAGCTCTTGCCTCTCCTCCTTCTCCTCACATCGAGACCTCCTCGATCTTCGAACACTTCATCCACACAAAACTCAACAGAAAGCTCGGTAAGATCCGTTAGTATAATAAAACAAATCACTACTCTAGGTACTATTGCAAACCATTTCGTATTTTGTTTTTGCATTGTAGCTACTGTAATACAACTTTTCCATGGCTTAATCCACTGATAGAAATTGATAGTTTCGTCAAAACAAGCAAACTATGCATCAAAAACAGAATCTGTCTTAAACAGGACAGTCTGTAGTAATCTGAACATTCACCATAGTTCTGGTACTCCAACAATTCTTCCAAAATTAGGAAAAATAAACAATTTTTATAGAAATACAGTGCAAAAAGTTTCAGAACCGTTTGATGTTCCAGTAAAAATGTAAAATCGCGCATTACAGCCAAAGTTTCTGTCCTGCACTGCACAAACCAACAAGCATTGTAAACATCCTAAAGGCAAACCTTGGCACATTATTTTTATTATATAATGGAATTGTACAAGGGGAAAATTATTTTTGTTGAAAAGTTTCTGTAATCAAGATTCACAAAGTTTCCGTGAGCATGAACAAAGTTCAAGGCTAGCTCCCACTTTAACAATGCTCGTCTTTCTCACTTTTGCTTTCCTTTTTGAAAAAGTTTTGTGTTCCCCGCTTTATTTTTTGTTTTTGAACTTTACGAAAGCACACAGCAGAAATAAATGACTCTCTAAAACTTCGGGTTGTCTCCCTGGCACCTCTTTCTTTAAAGCCATTAAACTAGGCATATAGTGCTCAAGTAATGGATCCACCCGGATCCCAAGGTATATAAAAGCCAATTTTAATTAACAATGATTTGTGATTTAGTAGTGAGCACAAAGTAACATATATCATGAAACAATGAAGTCTAACTCTCTTCCTATGCATCGGCATGTCATAAAAGAACAATTCATGCACACCAAGTAAAGGCCAATGCATAGTATAAGCAGTTTCTTGCAATTCTATCATGTTGGAAACATAAAGAGGCGGAGATGTAGTTCCTCTCTCATAATAATTTCAAGTTGGAGCAGCAAGCACATGCATAATATATCTATCAAAATCATCTTGTGCAACGGTAAAATGCAACCCTTCAATATAATCCTTAATAAGAGCAAACTTCTCCGATATAGTGTAGTTTGGAGAATTCAAAAGGATAATAGGACTATTATGTGTGGGTGCAATAGCAACAATTTCATGTTAAACATAAGGAACTATAGCAAGTTCATCTCCATAAGCATCATTCATATTGGCATCATGGCCACAAGCATAGCAAGCATCATTAAAAAGGGGTGTTTCAAGAGAATCAACGGGATCATAACAATCATCATAGCAAGCATCATTCGGTAAGCACGAAGTGAAATTAAACAATGTATGAGTTGAAGAGTTACTCTCATTAGAAGGTGGGCACGGGTGATCAATCCGCTCTTCCTTGATACGTCCATTTTGCATCATGCTTTTATATCGATATTTATTGCATCATGGACTGTTATTTCACGTTATGTCAAAATACTTATGCCTATTCTCTCTTATTTTACAAGGTTTACATGAAGAGGGAGAATGCCGGCAGCTGGAATTCTGGGCTCGAAAAGGAGAAAATATTAGAGACCTATTCTGCACAACTCCAAAAGTCCTGAAACTCCACGGAAGTTACTTTTGGAATTAATAAAAATACTGGGTGAAGAAAGTACCAGAGGGGGCCCACAACCTAGCCACGAGGGTGGGGGCGCGCCCTACCCCCCTGGGTGCACCCCCCTGCCTTGTGGTCCCCCTGGCAGGCCTTCGGTGACCATCTTCTGCTATATGAAGTCTTTTACCCTGAAAAAAATCATACGAAACGCCGCCGCCACGAGGCAGAACCAATCTAGGGCTCCGGCGGAGCTGTTCTACCTGGGAAACTTCCCTCCAGGAGGGGGAAATCATCACCATCGATCCTCTCATCAGGAGGGGGCAATCTCCATCAACATCCTCACCAGCACCATCTCCTCTCAAACCCTAGTTCATCTCTTGTATCCAATCTTTGTCTCAAAACCTCGGATTGGTACATGTGGGTCACTAGTAGTGTTGATTACTCCTTGTAGTTGATGCTAGTTGGTTTATTCGGTGGAAGATCATATGTTCAGATCCTTTATGCACATTAATACCCCTCTGATTATGAAGATGAATATGATTTATGAGTAGTTACGTTTTTTCCTGAGGACATGGGAGAAGTCTTGCTATAAGTAGTCATGTGAATTTGGTATTCGTTCGATATTTTGATTAGATGTATGTTGTCTCTCCTCTAGTGGTGTTATGTGAACGTCGACTACATGAAACTTCACCATTGTTTGGGCCTAGAGGAAGGCATTGGGAAGTAATAAGTAGATGATGGGTTGGTAGAGTGACAGAAGCTTAAACCCTAGTTTATGAGTTGCTTCGTAAGGGGCTGATTTGGATCCATATGTTTCATGCTATGGTTAGGTTTACCTTAATACTTCTTTTGTAGTTGCGGATGCTTGCAATAGGGGTTAATCATAAGTGGGATGCTTGTCCACGAAAGGACAGTACCCAAGCACCGGTCCACCCGCATATCAAATTATCAAAGTAACGAACGCAAATCATATGAGCGTGATGAAAACTAGCTTGACGATAATTCCCATGTGTCCTCGGAGCGTTTTCCTTCATATAAGACTTTGTCCAGGCTTGTCCTTTGCTACAAAAAGGATTGGTCCATCTTGCTGCACCTTATTTACTTTCATTACTTGTTACCTGTTACAAATTACCTTATCACAAAACTATCTGTTACCGATAATTTCAGTGCTTGCAGAGAATACCTTACTGAAAACCGCTTGTCATTTCCTTCTGCTCCTCGTTGTGTTCGACACTCTTACTTATCGAAGGGACTACGATAGATACCCTACACTTGTGGGTCATCAAGACTCTTTTCTGGCGCCGTTGCCGGGGAGTGAAGCACCTTTGGTAAGTGGAACTTGGTAAGGAAAATTTTATATAGTGTGCTGAAATTTATTGTCACTTGTTACTATGGAACATAATCCTTTGAGGGGCTTGTTCGGGGTATCTTCACCCCGACTAGTAGAGCAAAGAGTTGATCCACAACCTACTGAACCTACTAAAAATGTTTACTTTGAAATTCCTTCGGGTATGATAGAGAAACTGCTAGCTAATCCCTTTACAGGACATGGAACATTGCATCCTGATTTACACCTAATCTATGTGGATGAAGTTTGTGTATTATTTAAGCTTGCAGGTATGCCCGACGATGTTATCATGAAGAAGGTATTCCATTTATCTTTGAAGGGAGAGGCATTGACATGGTATAGGCTATGTGATGATATGGGATCATGGAACTACAACCGATTGAAATTGGAATTTCACCAGAAGTTTTATCTTATGCATCTTGTTCATCGTGATCGTAATTATATATATAATTTTTGGCCTCGCGAAGGAGAAAGCATCGCTCAAGCTTGGGGGAGGCTTAAGTCAATGTTATATTCATGCCCCAATAATGAGCTCTCAAGAGAAATTATTATTCAAAAAAATTATTCTCGGCTTTCTCTCAACAATCGCTCCATGCTCGATACTTCTTGTACTGGTTCTTTTATGATTAAGACTATTGAATTCAGATGGAATTTATTGGAATGAATTAAATGCAACTCTAAAGATTAGGATCTCGACGAAGGTAAGGAGTCGGCACCTAAGTTTGATTGTGTTAAATCTTTTATGGATACTGATGCTTTTCGTGAATTTAGCACTAAATATGGACTTGATTCCGAGATAGTAGCTTCTTTGTGTGAATCATTTGCAACTCATGTTGACCTCCCTAAAGATAAGTGGTTTAAATGTAATCCTCCCGTTGAGTGAAAGTAGTTGCACTTGTTAAAGTTGAAGAAAAGACTATCACTTACAATGATCCTATTGTTCCTACTACCTATATTGAGAAACCACCTTTCCCTTTTAGGATAAAAGATCATGCTAAAGCTTCAACTGTGGTTTATAAGAGTAATACTAGAACACCTACACCACCTGAGAAAATTAAAGTTGAACCTAGTATTGCTATGATTAAAGATCTCTTGGCTGATAATATTGATGGGCATGTTATTTACTTCTGTGATGAAGCTGCTAGAATTGCTAGACCAGATACTAAGAATAAGCATAGACCTGTTGTAGGCATGCCTGTTATTTCTGTTAAAATAGGAGATCATTGTTATAATGGCTCATGTGATATGGGTGCTAGTGCTAGTGCAATACCTCATTCCTTGTACAAAGAAATTATGCATGATATTGCACCTGCTGAGATAGAAGAAATTGATGTTACAATTAAGCTTGCCAATAGAGATACTATTTCACCAGTTGGGATTGTTAGAGATGTTGAAGTCTTATGTGGGAAAGTTAAATATCCTGCTGATTTTCTTGTTCTTGGTTCCCCACAAGATAGCTTTTGCCCCATCATATTTGGTAGACCCTTCTTGAATACTGTTAATGCTAAGATAGACTACGAAAAAGATATTGTTACTATTGGTTTGGGGGATATGTCTCATGAGTTTAATTTTGCTAAGTTTCGTAGACAAACCCATGATAAAGAATTGCCTAGTAAGGATGAAATTATTTGTCTTGCTTCTATTGCCGTGCCTCCTAATGATCGTTTAGAACAATATTTGCTAGACCATAAAAATGATATGTTTATGAATGAAAGAAGGGAGATAGATGAGGTATTATTTAAACAGGGAACTATTTTGAAACACAACTTTCATGTTGAAATTCTAGGGGATCCCCCTCCACCCAAGGGTGATTCCGTGTTTGAGCTTAAACCACTACCAGATACTCTGAAATATGCTTATCTTGATGAAAAGAAGAATATCCTGTTATTATGAGTGCTAACCTTTCAGAGCAAGAAGAGGAGAAATTATTGAAAACTCTAAAGAAGCACCGTGCTGCTATTGCATATACTCTTGATGATCTTAAGGGCATTAGTCCCACTTTATGTCAACACAAAATAAAATTGGAGAAAGACGACAAACCTGTCATTGATCACCAACGATGGTTAAATCCTAAGATGAAATAAGTGGTAAGAAAGGAAATACTAAAGCTCCTGGAGGCAGGTATAATTTATCACGTTGCTAATAGTCAGTGGGTAAGTCATGTCCATTGTGTCCCTAAGAAGGGAGGTATTACTGTCGTTCCTAATGATAAAGATGAATTGATCCCGCAAAGAATTGTTACAGGTTATAGGATGGTAATTGATTTCCGCAAATTAAATAAAGCTACTAAAAAGGATCATTACCCTCTACCTTTTCTTGATCAAATGCTAAACGACTATCCAAACACACACATTTTTGCTTTCTAGATGGTTACTCTGGTTTCTCTCAAATACTTGTGTTAGCAGAGGATCAAGAAAAGACCACTTTTACTTGCCCTTTCGGTACTTTGCTTAGAGATGTATGCCTTTTGGTTTATGTAATGCACCTGATACCTTTCAAATATGCATGATGGCTATATTCTTTGACTTTTGTGAAAAGATTGTTGAGGTTTTCATGGATGATTTCTGTGTTTATGGATCTTCTTTTGATGATTGCTTGAGCAACCTTGATCGAGTTTTGTAGAGATGCGAAGATACTAGTCTCGTCTTGAATTGGGAGAAGTGCCACTTTATGGTTAATGAAGGCATTGTCTTTGGGCATAAAATTTCTGAAAGAGGTATTGAAGTTGATAAAGCTAAAGTTGATGCTATTCGAAAGATGTCGTGTCCTAAGGACATCAGAGGTATAAGAAGTTTCCTTGGTCATGACAGTTTTTATAGGAGATTCATTAAGGACTTCTCTAAAATTTCTAGGCCTCTGACTAATCTCTTACAAAAAGTTATTCCATTTGTCTTCGATGATGATTGTGTAGAAGCATTTGAAATACTTAAGAAACCTTTGATCTCTGCACCTATTGTTCAGCCACCTGATTGGAATTTACCCTTTGAAATTATGTGTGATGCTAGTGATTATACCGTAGGTGCTGTTCTAGGACAAAGAGTTGATAAGAAACTAAATGTTATTCAATATGCTAGTAAAACTCTAGACATTGCCTAGAGAAATTATGCTACTACTGAAAAAGAATTTTTAGCAGTTGTATTTGGTTGTGATAAGTTTAGACCTTATATTGTTGATTCTAAAGTAATTGTTCACACTGATCATGCTACTATTAAATATCTTATGGAAAATAAAGATGCTAAACCTAGACTTATTAGATGGGTTCTCCTACTATAAGAATTTGATTTGCATATTATTGATAGAAAGGGAGCTAAGAACCCCGTTGCAGACAACTTGTCTAGGTTAGAGAATGTTCTTGATGACCCACTACCTATTGATGATAGGTTTCCTGATGAACAATTAGCTGCCATAAATGCTTCTCGTATTGCTCCATGGTATGCTGATTGTGCTAATTGCATTGTTGCTAAATTTATACCACCTAGTTTCACATACCAGCAAAAGAAAAAGTGTTTCTATGAT
Source organism: Triticum dicoccoides (assembly GCF_002162155.2). Classification (NCBI taxonomy): domain Eukaryota; kingdom Viridiplantae; phylum Streptophyta; class Magnoliopsida; order Poales; family Poaceae; genus Triticum; species Triticum dicoccoides. Next base: position 224,919,599 of record NC_041381.1, on the reverse strand, counting down.
TTAAGACATTACTTCTGGGATGACCCACACCTTTATAAAGAAGGAGTAGATGGTGTTATTAGACGTTGTATACCTGAGCATGAACAGGAACAGATCCTACACAAGTGTCACTTTGAGGCATATGGAGGACACCACGCTGGAGATAGAACTGCACATAAGGTATTGCAATCTGATTTTTATTGGCCTACTCTCTTCAAAGATGCCCGTAAGTTTGTCTTGTCTTGTGACGAATGTCAAAGAATAGATATTAGTAGACGTCAAGAAATGCCTATGAATTATTCTCTTGTTATTGAACCATTTGATGTTTGGGGCTTTGATTATATGGGACCGTTTCCTTCCTCTAATGGGTATACACATATTTTAGTTGTTGTTGATTACGTTACTAAGTGGGTAGAAGCTATTCCAACTAGTAGTGCTGATCATAACACTTTTATTAAGATGCTTAAAGAGCTTATTTTTCTGAGGTTTGGAATCCCTAGATACCTAATGACCGATGGTGGTTCACATTTTATTCAAGGTGCTTTTCGTAAAATGCTTGCCAAGTATGATGTTAATCATAGAATTGCATCTTCATATCACCCACAGTCTAGTGGTCAAGTAGAACTGAGTAATAGAGAGCTCAAGTTAATTTTGCAGAAGACTGTTAATAGATCTGGAAAGAATTGGTCCAAGAAACTTGATGATGCATTATGGGCTTATAGAACTGCATATAAGAATCCTATGGGTATGTCTCCATATAAAATGGTTTATGGAAAAGCATGTCACTTACCTCTCGAACTAGAACATAAGGCATATTGGGCCATTAAAGAGCTCAATTATGATTTCAAACTTGCCGGTGAGAAGAGGTTATTTGACATTAGCTCACTTGATGAATGGAGAACCCAAGCCTATGAAAATGCCAAATTGTTTAAATAAAAAGTTAAAAGATGGCATGACAAAAGGATACAAAAGTGTGAGTTTAATGTGGGTGATTATGTTTTGCTATACAACTCTCGTTACGATTTTTTGCAGGAAAACTTCTCTCTAAGTGGGAAGGCCCTTACGTTATCGAGGAGGTCTATCGTTCTGGTGCCATAAAAATCAACAACTTTGAAGGCACAAGACCAAAGGTGGTGAACGACCGAAGGATTAAACATTATATCTCAGTTAATCCTATAAATGTTGAAACTAATGTTATTGAAACCGTATCCCTAGAGGAATACATAAGGGACACTTTCCAGAACATTTTAGACTCCGAAAAGGAATAGGTATGTGGTACGGTTAGTAAACCGACTCCAAAACAATTCTAATAGCAATTTTTCTCCGTTTTGGAATATTTAAGAAAATAGGAAAATAAGAAGTAGTCCGAAAGGACACGAGGCATCCACGAGGGTGGAGGGCGCGCCCTACCCCCTGGGCACGCCCCCCTGCCTCGTGGGCACCTTGTGTGTTCTCCGGACTCCGTTTTCTTGCACGATACTTCTTTTGGTCGGTAAAAAATCATTTATAATCTCCCAAAGGTTTTGACCACCATATCACGCCAATATCCTCTGTTTTTGTTTCAAGTTGTTTCTGCAATAGGTTTAGAGCAAGATGTCATCTCAAGAGTCAGTCGGGGAGAGTCGGGTGTCTCATCCGACACCGGGTCCAGGATCAAACAGCGACGCCTATCACTTTGGGCCATCAACGGAGGAGGAGATGGAGGCCGACTTGAAAAGGATAGATGCCATGGAGGAAGATCAAGAAGTTACCTCTCGTTTCCGAGCCGGATTCATGATGGAGGAACTACAGAGCTCAGCTATTCAAACTCGGTCATCCCTTCCAATGTTAGATTTCTTTCTTATGAAAATATGAAAAAGAGTGTCACTTGTTCTCCAGCAGCTATGCAACATCCATGGGCGAAAGGAGCTTTAGACATCATGGGTAAGCTCCGCAAGGAAATAATAGACCTCAAGCAGCAAGTCAATAAGCTCGAGGAGGAGAATCGTATCCTGAGGGGCATCATCGCCAAGAATATTACACCACCACCCCCGAAGAAGGAGACATAAACACATGGGTATGGGCACTCCCCTTGGCAACTGCCAAGCTTGGGGGTGGTGCCCCGATATCACCATCACACTCCTATCTTTACCGTTTTACTTAGTTTGATCCTTTTAGTAATATCTTGATCTAGTAGAATTAAGTTTTAGTATGATCTAGTTTTGAGTTTTGCCTTATGATCCTTCTATGTAATCGAGTCCATGAGCTATATATAATAAAGATTAGTGTTGAGTCAAGGGCTTGATTGTCTTACTTTGATCTTAAGGGAATAAAAAAAGGATAAAAAGGAAATAAAAGAGATCATATTGATCTTATGGAGAGTAATGACTTCACATAAAGAGTATGATGATTAAAAGTTGTTGAGAGTTGGCAAACATAGTTTTGGTCACCGTTGCAATTAATAGGAAGTAATAAAGAACGAGAGTTTCTCACATATAAATATACTATCTTGGACATTGTTTATGATTGTGAGCACTCATTAAAATATGACATGCTAAGGAGTTGACGTTGGACAAGGAAGACAACGTAATGGGTTATGTTTTCTTATATCCGAAATAAAGTAAATTGTCATGGATCATCCAACATGTTGAGATTGCCTTTCCCCCTCATGCTAGCCAAATTCTTTGCACCAAGTAAAGATACTACTTGTGCTTCCAAATATCCTTAAACCCAGTTTTGCCATGAGAGTCCACCATATCTACCTATGGATTGAGTAAGATCCTTCAAGTAAGTTGTCATGTTGCATGCAATAAAAATTGCTCTCTAAATATGTATGACTTATTAGTGTGGAGAAAATAAGCTTTTTACGATCTTGTGATATGGAAGCAATAAAAGCGACAGACTTCATAATAAAGGTCCGTATCATAAGTGGCAATATAAAGTGATGTTCTTTTGCATTAAGATTTCGTGCATCCAACCCTAAAAGCACATGACAACCTCTGCTTCCCTCTGTGAAGGGCCTATCTTTTACTTTTATCTAATAAATTATGCAAGAGTCATGGTAATCTTCACCTTTCCTTTTTATATTTTATCCTTTGGCAAGCACCATGTGTTGGAAAGATCCTGATATATATATCAAATTGGATGTAAGTTAGCATGAACTATTATTGTTGACATTACCCTTGAGGTAGAAGGTTGGGAGCCAACACTATAAGCCCCTATCTTTCTCTGTGCCCAATTAAAACTCCATACTCATAAGTATTGTGTGAGTGTTAGCAATTGTGAAATACTAAATGATAGTTGAGTATGTGGACTTGCTGAAAATCTCTTATATCTCCTATGGTATGATAAATTGCAATTGCTTCAATGACCGAGATCATAGTTTGTTGGTTCTCAATGAAGTTTCTGATTCATACTTGACGTTGTGAATAGATTATTACTTTATCATAAGAAATCATATGACAATATATATATATATATATGTTGCTGTTATAGGAATGATCATGATGCCCTCATGTCCGTATTTTATTTAATAGACACCTCTGTCTCTAAACATGTGGACATATATTTCGATTTCGGCTTCCGCTTGAGGACAAGCAAGGTCTAAGCTTGGGGGAGTTGATACGTCTATTTTGCATCATGCTTTTATATCAATATTTATTGCATTATGGACTGTTATTTCACGTTATGTCACAATACTTATGCCTATTCTCTCTTATTTTACAAGGTTTACATGAAGAGGGAGAATGCCGGCAACTGGAATTCTAGGCTCGAAAAGGAGCAAATATTAGAAACCTATTCTGCACAACTCCAAAAGTCCTGAAACTCCACGGAAGTTATTTTTGGAATTAATAAAAAAATACTTGTCAAAGAAAGTACCAGAGGGGGCCCACACCCTGGCCACGAGGGTGGGGGCATGCCCTACCCCCTAGGCATGCCCCCTGCCTCGTGGGCCCCCTGACAGGCCTCCGGTGACCATCTTCTGCTATATGAAGTCTTTTACCCTGGAAAAAATCATAAGCAAGCTTTCGGGACGAAACGCCGCTGCCACGAGGCGGAACGAATCTAGGGCTCCGGCGGAGCTGTTCTGCCGGGGAAACTTCCCTCCATGAGGGGGAAATCATCACCATCGATCCTCTCATCGGGAGGGGGGCAATCTCCATCAACATCTTCACCAGCACCATCTCCTATCAAACCCTAGTTCATCTCTTGTATCCAATCTTTGTCTCAAAACCTCATATTGGTACCTGTGGGTCACTAGTAGTGTTGATTACTCCTTGTAGTTGATGCTAGTTGGTTTATTCGGTGGAAGATCATATGTTTAGATCCTTTATGCACATTAATACCCCTCTGATTATGAACATGAATATGAGTTGTGAGTAGTTACGTTTGTTCCTGAGGACATGGGAGAAGTCTTGCTATAAGTAGTCACGTGAATTTGGTATTCGTTCGATATTTTGATGAGATGTATGCTGTCTCTCCTCTAGTGGTGTTATCTGAACGTCGACTACATGACACTTCACCATTGTTTGGGACTAGAAGAAGGCATTGGGAAGTAATAAGTAGATGATGGGTTGCTAGAGTGACAGAAGCTTAAATCCTAGTTTATGAGTTGCTTCGTAAGGGGCTAATTTGGATCCATATGTTTCATGCTATGGTTAGGTTTACCTTAATACTTATTTTGTAGTTGCGGACGCTTGCAATAGGGGTTAATCATACGTGGGATGCTTGTCCAGGAAATGATAGTACCCAAGCACCGGTCCACCCACATATCAAGTTATCAAAGTAACGAACGTGAATCATATGAGCTTGATGAAAACTAGCTTGACGATAATTGCCATGTGTCCTCGGAGCGTTTTCCTTCATATAAGACTTTGTCCAGGCTTGTCCTTTGCTAAAAAACAGATTAGGCCATCTTGCTGCACCTTATTTACTTTCATTACTTGTTACCCGTTACAAATGACCTTATCACAAAACTATCTGTTACCGATAATTTCAGTGATTGCAGAAATGCCTTACTGAAAACCGCTTGTCATTTCCTTCTGCTCCTCGTTGGGTTCGACACTCTTACTTATCGAAAGGACTACGATAGATCCCCTACACTTGTGGGTCATCAAGACTCTTTTCTGGCGCCGTTGCCAGGGAGTGAAGCGCCTTTGGTAAGTGGAACTTGGTAAGGAAACATTTATATAGTATGCTGAAATTTATTGTCACTTGTTACTATGGAACATAATCCTTTGACGGGCTTGTTTGGGGTATCTTCACCCCGACCAGTAGAGCAAAGAGTTGATCCACAACCTACTGAGCCTACTGAAAATGTTTACTTTGAAATTCCTTCGGGTATGATAGAGAAACTGCTAGCTAATCCCTTTACAGGAGATGGAACATTGCATCCTGATTTACACCTAATCTATGTGGATGAAGTTTGTGTATTATTTAAGCTTGCAGGTATGCCCGACGATGTTATCAAGAAGAAGGTCTTCCCTTTATCTTTGAAGGGAGAGGCATTGAAATGGTATAGGCTATGTGATGATATGGGATCATGGAACTACAACCGATTGAAATTGGAATTTCACCAGAAGTTTTATCCTATGCATTTTGTTCATCGTGATCGTAATTATATATATAATTTTTGTCCTCACGAAGGAGAAAGCATCGCTCAAGCTTGGGGGAGGCTTAAGTCAATGTTATATTCATGCCCAAATCATGAGCTCTCAAGAGAAATGATTATTCAAAAAATTTATACTCGGCTTTCTCTCAACAATCGCTCCATGCTCGATACTTCTTGTACTAGTTCTTTTATGATGAAGACTATTGAATTCAGATGGAATTTATTGGAATGAACTAAATGCAACTCTGAAGATTGGGATCTCGACGAAGGTAAAGAGTCGGGTATGACACCTAAGTTTGATTGTGTAAAATCTTTTATGGATACCGATGCTTTTCGTGAATTTAGCACTAAATATGACTTGATTCTGAGATAGTAGCGTCTTTGTGTGAATCATTTGCTACTCATGTTGACCTCCCTAAAGAGAAGTGGTTTAAATATAATCCTCCCATTGAAGTAAAAGTAGTTGCACCTGTTAAAGTTGAAGAAAACACTATCACTTATAATGATCCTATTGTTCCTACTACCTATATTGAGAAACCACCGTTCCTTGTTAGGATAAAAGATCATGCTAAAGCTTCAACTATGGTTCATAAGAGTAATACTAGAACACCTACACCACCTGAGCAAATTAAATTTGAACCTAGTATTGCTATGATTAAAGATCTCTTGGCTGATAATATTGATGGGCATGTTATTTACTTCTGTACCCAATCTTGTATCCAATCTTTGTCTCAAAACCTCAGATTGGTACATGTGGGTCACTAGTAGTGTTGATTACTCCTTGTAGTTGATGCTAGTTGGTTTATTCGGTGGAAGATCATATGTTCAGATCCTTTATGCACATTAATACCCCTCTGATTATGAACATGAATATGATTTGTGAGTAGTTACGTTTGTTTCTGAGGACATGGGAGAAGTCTTGCTATAAGTAGTCATGTGAATTTGGTATTCGTTCGATATTTTGATGAGATGTATGTTGTCTCTCCTCTAGTGGTGTTATGTGAACGTCGACTACATGACACTTCACCATTGTTTGGGCCTAGAGGAAGGCATTGGGAAGTAATAAGTAGATGATGGGTTGGTAGAGTGACAGAAGCTTAAACCCTAGTTTATGAGTTGCTTCGTAAGGGGCTAATTTGGATCCATATGTTTCATGCTATGGTTAGGTTTACCTTAATACTTCTTTTGTAGTTGCGGATGCTTGCAATAGGGGTTAATCATAAGTGGGATGCTTGTCCAAGAAAGAACAGTACCCAAGCACCAGTCCACCCACATATCAAATTATCAAAGTAACGAACGTGAATCATATGAGCGTGCTGAAAACTAGCTTGACGATAATTCCCATGTGTCCTCGGGAGCGTTTCCTTCATATAAGACTTTGTCCAGGCTTGTCCTTTGCTACAAAAAGGATTGGGCCATTTTGCTACACCTTATTTACTTTCATTACTTGTTACCCGTTACAAATTACCTTATCACAAAACTACCTGTTGCCGATAATTTCAGTGCTTGCAGAGAATACCTTATTGAAAACCGCTTGTCATTTCATTCTGCTCCTTGTTGGGTTCGACACTCTTACTTATCGGAAGGACTACAATAGATCCCCTACAATTGTGGGTCATCATTTCTCCTTTTGTTCTTCGCTCTCCTCCTCATCTTTTTCATCCAATGAGTTCACAGTTTCATCAATTCCTTCTTCCATAGACTCCTGCAAAATATTAATCTCTTCTTGGACAGCGGAGGAGTCCTCAATATATGGTTTAACATAGGCATTAGAAGCATAATTATCATAACAATATTTAAGTATGGCAAAAAATTTAGATTTGTAAAGAGTAGCATCATACTTTCCAATCAAAGAAACAATTTCATAAGCACCCTTAAAAGCAACAAAGTAATTGTAAACACCCTTAGCATACGAAGATACGATTCCATTATCACTAAACTCACATTGGTAGGGAAGGTGTTTCTTAGGGTCTTCAGAACAACAAGTAAAATCATACATTTCACATAAATTCCAGGCATAGCATTGCAAACGATGAATTTGATCCAGTAAAAGTTTCCCTTTTTGAGATAAGCGGTGTCGCACATAACAAGCATGCTCATCTAAAGATTTGCCCTCAACTAAGCTAGTTGGGGTTTCAGCATGAGCACATAGGGATCGAAGATGATCCAAGTAAAAAGCTTCAGGAGCGTGATAGATTTTTAGTGGTTCTTCAACCATTGGTGTAGTAGGTACAACTATTTTTTTGGTATTTTGCGTTTCCTACCCGTAACTAAAGATAGAAAACAAGAGCACAAAATAAAAACTACTTAGTGATAAAGCAAACAAGCACACACGAGAATATTCACCCCACGCTATAACTCCCCGGCAACGGTGCCAGAAAAAGGTCTTGATAACCTGTAAGTATAGGGGATCAATTTTAGCCTCTTTCGATAAGTAAGAGTGTCGAACCCAACGAGGAGCTAAAGGTAGAACAAATATTCCCTCAAGTTCTATCGACCACCGATACAACTCTACGCACGCTTAACGTTCGCTTTACCTAAAACAAGTATGAAACTAGAAGTACTTTGTAGGTGTTGTTGGATAGATTTGCAAGAATATAAAGAGCATGTAAATATAAACTAGGGGCTGTTTAGATAAAGAAGCAATAAAGTTAGTATAGCGAGTGTGGAAAAGTGGTGGTAGGATTTGCGGAATTGTCCCTAAGAAATTGACTACTTTACTAGATCGATAGCAAGTTTTATGTGGGAGAGGCCACTGCTAGCATGTCATCCCTGACTTGGCATTCTATGCACTTATGATTGGAACTATTAGCAAGCATCCGCAACTACTAACGTTCATTAAGGTAAAACCCAACCATAGCATTAAGATATATTGGCCCCCCTTCAATCCCGTATGCATCAATTTCTATGCTAGGTTGAAGCTTCTGTCACTGTTGCCCTCCAATACATAGTCCTATCAACATACAACTAACCCTATGGTGTGATCCACGCGCGCGCTCATATGATGGGCACCAAAGGACAGCAACATAACCACAAGCAAATTAAACCAATCATAGCAATTCACCAATTACTGAAAGGACAACGAAAATCTACTCAGACATCATAAGATGGCAACACATCATTGGATAATAATATGAAGCATAAAGCACCATGTTCAAGTAGAGGGTACAGAGGGTTGCGGGAGAGTGGACCGCTGTAGATAGATGGGGGAAGGTGATGGAGATGTTGGTGAAGATGACAGAGGTGTTGGTGTAGATCATGGTGATGATGATGGCCCTGGCGGCATTCCGGCGCCACTGGGAGAGAGGGGGAGAGAGCCCCCCTTCTTCTTCTTCTTCTTCCTTGACCTTCTCCCTAGATGGGAGAAGGGTTTCCCCTCTGGTCCATGGTCTCCATGGCGTGGGAGGGGCGAGAGCCCCTCCAAGATTGGATATGTCTCTCTGTCTCTCTCTCTTTCTGCGTTCCAGATTCTGTCGTTTCACCGTTTCTTATATTCCCGGAGATCCGTAACTCCGATTGGATTGAAACTTTGAACATGATTTTTTCCCAGATATTAGCTTTCTTGCGGCGAAAGAAGGGCAACAACCGCCTTACGAGGTGTCCACGAGGGCCAGGGGCATGCCCACCCCCCTGGGGCGCCCCCCTTGCCTCGTGGGCCCCTCGAGCATCGTCTCGCGTTGATTCCACTTCTCAAAATTCAGAAATATTCCAAAAAAAACTCTATCCGTTTTTATCCCATTTGGACTCTGTTTGATATGGATTTTCTGCGAAACAAAAAACATGCAACAAACAGGAACTGGCACTGGGCACTGGATCAATATGTTAGTCCCAAAATAGTATAAAAAGTTGCCAAAAGTATATGGAAGTTGTATAATATTGGCATGGAACAATCAAAAATTATAGATACGACGGATACGTATCACTGGACTATGTGACTAAGGTCATCGGCGTCTGAAGGCCGAACATAGGTACCTTGGAAGTTGTCTCTAAAGGCATCCTCCAAGTCTTCCCAGCTACCAATAGAGTTTTCTGGGAGGCTGTTTAACCAGTGTTGTGTTGGTCCCTTTAATTTTAGCGGGAGGTATTTGATGGCATGGAGATCATCACCGCGGGCCATGTGAATATGGAGAAGAAAATCTTCAATCCATACTACAGGATCTGTAGTACTATCGTATGATTCAATGTTCACGGGTTTAAACCCTTCAGGGAACTGGTGCTCCATCACCTCATCGGTGAAGCATAAGGGGTGTGTGGCGCCTCTGTATCGAGCGATGTCACAGCGCAGTTTGGATGAAGTCCGAATGCGGTTTTCGGCCCGGGTGAGGTTGTGCCTGTCGCGCCAGGCCTGGTGGTCATCCTCTCGCATTGGAGCACTCCCCCTTGACCCATAGATTTATCTTGTCTGGCCGGCTCTATTGTCTAGGTCCTTGCATAGGTCACAGGTATAGCCCGGGGCCGCTGCCTCCCTGCCTCGACGGCGGGGTGGCGCGGGCTTGTGTTCGGCGTAAGTGGACGATCTGTGTCGTCCATATGGTGGTCGGTCAGGTTCATCAACGGTTTTATAATTTGGCGGTATTGGCTGAAGGGCCTCGTCGTCAAATTGTGGTATTTGCTTGCGCTTCGGGTAGCTCTTGGTTGGGCGTTCGAGGCCATATTCCTCGACTGCTAGGACTTTAGTCCATCTGTCATTGAGCGTATCCTGTTCGGCTTGGAGTTGTTGCTGCTTCTTTTTTAGGCTTCTCGTAGTGGCGATTAGCCGGCGCTTAAACCGCTCTTGCTTGAGGGGTTCCTCCGGCACGATGAAGTCTTCGTCACCAAGGCTCACATCCTCTTCGGAGATCGGTAGGTAGTTACTATCCTCCGAGTCCTCGTTCCCGACTGGATCGTCGAGGTTAACTTGCCCATTCTCCCAATCATCATGTTCAGATATTGGCTCGACGGGGGCTTTGGGGTCTTCGGCATTCTCCGGAGTGTTATTGTCTCCGGTGCCGGTATTGCTTGTCCTTTTCACGACGCGATTTTGAGCGGCGCTGCTGATGTCGACGCTTTGGAGGTGCTTCAGCAGGCTTGTCCTCAATCGTATCCCTCTTGTCGTCGTTGTCATCCTCTTTGGGTGTGTCTACCATGTACAACTCATATGTGGAGGTGGTCGTCCAACGTCCGGTAAACGGAGGGTCTTGGCCTTGTTTGTCTTCGGCATCGTCGTCCATGCCGTCGATGTCTTCGGAGGCATAGTCCAGCATGTCGGTTAAGTCTTCGACAGTGGCTATTAAGTGGGTGGTGGGTGGGACGTAAAATTCCCCGCTCTCAGCCCCTAGTCCGGGTTGGGCGTAATTGGGAAGTGATTCCTCTATAATGGCGAGGGATCGCATTAAGTCCAGAGCCTCGTTTAGGAGTGAGGTTTGTACAAGGAAGCGAGAGTCCGCGAGGCTGGCCGGGGTGAGAGCCTCCTGTCCACGCCCGCTTGACGCGGACCTCGAGAATTCAGATCTGAAGTCCGAGGGAGAGTCCGGCACTTTAGCGACAAGGGGAGCCCAGTTCGTCTTCAGGTTTGCCGATGACGCAGTCCCCTCCAGATCTCTGGTAGCAAGTTCCATGATTGCAGGGAGTCCAGCGGGATCTAAACTCCCGTGTTTAGACCTGGTAGTCTGCTCTGGATCTAAGGCCAGAGCAGCGGTCGGGGCCACGAACCTTTCGAAGATCAAGTCTCCTCGAATATCAGCGACATAGTTCATATTTCCAAAACTGATCTTATAACCAAGGGCGTAGTTGTCTTTCTGCTCAAGGTGGTCGGTCGAGTTGGCATGCAGTGCGAAGCCACCGAATACGATAATTTGGCCGGGGAGGAAAGTCTCCCCCGGGACTGCATCGTTGTGGATGATCGAATGAGCCATCGAACCTTCTCGACAGCACAGAGGAACTCTCAATGAAAGCACCAATGTTGGTGTCAAAACCGGCCGATCTCTGGTAGGGGGTCCCGAACTGTGCATCTGAGGATCGAAGGTAACAGGAGGCACGGGACATGATGTTTACCCAGGTTTGGGCCCTCTTAATGGAGTTAATATCCTACTTCCTGCTTGATTGACTTTGATGAGTATATGGGTTACAAGAGTTCATGTACCTCGAGATCGTAATGGCTAAACCCTAGATGTCTAGCCTGTATGATTATGATCGCCTCTACGGACTAAACCCTCCAGTTTATATAGACACCGGAGCGGCCTAGGGTTGTACAGAGTCGGTTTACAGAGAAAGGAATCTTCACATCCGAACGCCAAGCTTGCCATCCACACAAAGGAGAGTCCCATCCGGACACGAGGGAAGGCCTTCTATTTGTATCTTCTCAGCCCATTAGTCCGGCCCATATCACATAGCTCGGACGCCCGGGGACCCCCTAATCCAGGACTACCTCAATGGCCCAACAGATTAACGGGCCGCAAATGGGCCGATTGTAACCACGGGCTGAATTTGGCCCACAAGCAGAAAAGGCCAGTAATGTGCCGTAAGTACCGAATGCTGGAAATGAGCCCAAGAATAAATGGGCCCTGAGAAGGCCAAAAGATAACACAGGTTGGAAATGGCCCAATGGAATAATGGGTCGTTAATGGGTATAAAGTGGTACACTGTTCATTGCGGGCCAGATTCACCACGGGCCGTTAATGGGCCAAGAGTTACAAAGGGCCTCATATGGGTCGAAAGACATCATGGGCCATACATGGGCTAGAAGTTACAACGGGCTAGAATCATATTGGACAACCCAGATGAAGCTATTGGGCTTAATTCCGATAGGTCGTAATGGGTCGTGAGTTAGCGGGTCGTAAATGGGCTATATACGAACAGGCCATTAACAGGCTTTCCATGGGCCGGCCCATTACCTTTTGACCAAGTCAAACGTGTCGGCCTTTTCACCGGAATGGGCCTCTGTTGGACCGTGCCACGTATCGATGTATCATAGGCGCCTCATGTCCAATGAATGGATGACATATGTCCCAACAGTGAGCCAGCACGTGTTTTCTCCGGCCAATGGAATTTTACATGTGGAAAATCCTCATTGGTCCGGGCTGTTAACGGGTTATCGGATCCAAAACCGTACCCGATAGCTTAACGGCGACCCATTACGGTAGATGCCATGTGTCGGTTACCCTTGACGAAGACAGTTCCATGACGCACCATTTATTGTCATGGAAGTGGACACTTTCGTGATGATAATTTTGGTAATGTCATGGAACACTTCTATGACATCACAGGTATGACTGTCTTGATTCTGCCATAAAATTGTCATGGATGTACATGCATGACAGAAAACATGACCTACTGTGACAAACACGTATCATCACGGAAGTGTATTTTTTTGTAGTGTTTTGCACCGATCGATTATCTTTTCTTGGCTATGTTGTTACTCCACAGGGAATTGAAGTTGATAAAGCCAAGATTGAAGCTGTTTAGAGTTTGCCGCGGCCCAAAACGGTCACACAAGTGAGGAGTTTTCTTGGACTCGCTGGTTTTCTATAGGAGTTTTGTGAGAGATTTTAGCACCATTGCTGCACCTCTCAATGAGCTTACAAAGAAGGATGTGCCTTTTGTTTGGGGTACTGCACAAGAAGAAGCCTTTGCGGTATTGAAAGATAAGTTGACACATGCTCCTTTACTCCAACTTCTTGATTTTAATAAGACTTTTGAGCTTGAATGTGATGCTAGTGGAATTGGATTAGGAGGTGTGTCACTACAAGATGGTAAACCGGTTGCATAATTTTTTGAAAAATTGAGTGGGGCTAGTCTGAACTATTCTACTTATGAAAAAGAATTATATGCTCTTGTTCAGACCTTAGAAACATGGCAACACTATTTCTGGCCCAAAGAATTTGTTATACATTCTGATCATGAATCTTTGAAATACATTAAAAGTCAAGCAAAACTGAACCGTAGACATGCTAAATGGGTTGAATTCATTGAGACTTTCCCTTATGTCATTAAACACAAGAAGGGTAAACAAAATGTTATTGTTGATGCATTGTCTCGTCGTTATACTATGCTTTCACAACTTGACTTTAAAAGGTTTGGTTTGGAGACCATCAAAGAACAATATGTGCATGATGCCGACTTTAAAGATGTATTGCAAAATTGTAAATAAGGGAGAACATGCAACAAGTTCGTCGTTAATGATAGATTTGTGTTTCGTGCTAACAAGCTATGCATTCCAGCTAGCTCTGCTCATCTTTTGTTATTGCAGGAGATGCATGGAGGAGGATTATGTTGGGAATCATTGCATGGAAAACAAAAAAGTTTCTATGCACACGCAATGATCTAACCATGGAGATGCATAGCAACGAAGGGGAGAGTGTGTCTACGTGCCCTCATAGACCGTAAGCGGAAGCGTTTCACAACATGATTGATGTAGTCGAACTTTCTTCGCGCTCCACCGACCGAGTACCGAACGTATGGCACCTCTGAGTTCTGCACACGTTCAGCTCGGTGATGTCCCTCGTCTTTTTGATCCAGCAAGGTGTCGAGGTAGTAGATGAGTTCTGTCAGCACGATGGTGTGGTGACGGTGATGGTATAGTGATTCTCGCAGGGCTTCGCCTAAGCACTGCAAAAATATGACCGGGGTGTAAACTGTGGAGGGGGGCGCCGCACACAGCTAACAATTGATGTTGTGTGTTCTAGGTGCCCCCCTCCCCACATATATATAGGTGGGAGGGGAGGAGAGTTTGCCAGGGGGCACCCCAAGTAGGAAGCGAATCCTACTTGGGGTTTCCCCAAGTGGCGCCTCCCCCCCCCCTTTCCTATTTCCACCGGAGAAGAAAGGAATGGGGAAAAAGAGAAGAAAGGGGGGCGAACCCGCTCTTCTCCTCCTATTCGGCTATATCCCATAGGGGGGGTGCGCCACCCGTTGTGGGTTGTTGTGCTCCCCTCTCATGGCCCATATATTCTGTCGGGGGGTTCTGGTAACCCCCCCCCCCCGGTACTCCGATAAATACCCGATACATTCCGGAACACTTCCGGTGTCTGAAACTATCGTCCTATATATTAATATTTACTTCTCAACCATTTCGAGACTCCTAATCATGTCCGTGATCTCATCCGGGACTATGAACAACATTCAGTCACCAAATCACATAACTCATATAATACAATATCATCATCGAACGTTAAGCGTGCGGACCCTACGTGTTCGAGAACTATGTAGACATGACCAAGACACCTCTCCGGCCAATAACCAATAGTGGAACATGGATGCTCATATTGGCTCCTACATATTCTACAAAGATCTTTATCGATCGAACTGTTATGACAACATACATTATTTCCTTTGTCCATCGGTATGTTACTTGCCCGAGGTTCGATCGTCGGTATCTTCATACCTAGTTCAATCTCGTTACTGGCAAGTCTCTTTACTCGATCTATAATACATCACCTCATGACCAACTCAGTCATTTGCTTGCAAGCTTTATGATGTGTATTACCGAGAGGGCCCAGACATACCTCTCCGATACTCGGAGTGGCAAATCCTAATCTCGATCTATGCTAACCCAACAAACACCTTCGGAGATACCTGTAGAGCATCTTTATGATCACCCAGTTACGTTCTGACATTTGATAGCACACAAGGCATTCCTCCAGCATCCGGGAGTTGCATAATCGCGTAGTTGAAGGAATATGTATTTGACATGAAGAAAGCAATATCAATAAAACTGAATGATCAATATGCTAAGCTAAAGGATGGGTCTTGTCCATAACATCATTCTCCTAATGATGTGATCCCGTTATCAAATGACAACTCATGTCCATGGTTAGGAAACATTAACCATCTTTGATCAACAAGCTAGTCAAGTAGAGGCTCACTAGGGACACAATGTTTGTCTATGTATTCACACATGTATTTGGGTTTCCGATCAATACAATTCTAGCATGAATAATAAACATATATCATGAATAATGAAATATAAAATAGCAACTTTATTATTGCCTCTAGGGCACATTTCCTTCAGTCTCCCACTTGCACTAGAGTCAATAATCTAGATTACATTGCAATGATTATAACACCCATGGAGTCTTGGTGTTGATCATGTTTTGCTCATGGAAGAGGCTTAGTCAACGGGTCTTCTACATTCAGATCCGTATGTATTTTGCAAATCTCTATGTCTCCCTCCTTGAATTGATCATGGATGGAGTGAAGTGTCTCTTGGTGTGTTTGGTTCTTTTGTGAGATCTGGATTCCTTCGCTAAGGCAATTGCTCCAGTATTGTCACAAAAGATTTTCATTGGACCCGGTGCACTAGGTATTACACCTAGATCGGATATGAACCCCTTCATCCAAACTCCTTCATTTGTTGCTTCCGAAGCAGCTATGTAATCCGCTTCACACGTAGATCCTGCCATGACGCTCTGCTTAGAACTACACCAACTGACAGCTCCACCATTCAAAATAAATATGTATCCGGTTTGTGACATAGAGTCATCTGGATCAGTGTCAAAACTAGCATCAACGTAACCTTACGACGAGCTCTTTGTCACCTCCATAAACGAGAAACATATCATTTGTCCTTTTCAGGTACTTTAGGATGTTCTTGACCGCTGTCCAGTGATCCACTCCTGGATTACTTTGGTACCTCCCTGCTAGACTTATGGCAAGGCAAACATCAGGTCTGGTACACAGCATAGCATGCATGATAGATTCTATGGCTAAGGCATATGGAATGACTTCCATTTTCCCTCTATCTTTTGCAGTGGTTGGGCATCGAGTCTAACTCAATTTCCCACCTTGTAACACAGGAAAGAACCCTTTCTTTGACTGATCCATTTTGAACCTTTTCAAAACTTTGTCAAGGTATGTGCTTTGTGAAAGTCCTATTAAGTGTCTTGATCTATCTCTATAGATCTTGATGCCCAATATATAAGCAGCTTCACCGAGGTCTTTCATTGAAAAACTCTTATTCAAGTATCCTTTTATGCTATCCAGAAATTCTACATCATTTCCAATCAACAATATGTCATCCACATATAATATTAGAAATGTTATAGAGCTCCCACTCACTTTCTTGTAAATACAGGCTTCTCCGAAAGTCTGTATAAAACCATATGCTTTGATCACCTCATCAAAGCATATATTCCAACTCCGAGATGCTTGCACCAGTCCATAGATGGATCGCTGGAGCTTGCACACTTTATTATCACCTTTAGGATCAACAAAACCTTCTCGTTGCATCATATACAAATCTTCTTTAAGAAATCCATTAAGGAATGCAGTTTTGACGTCCATTTTCCAGATTTCATAATCATAAAATGCGGCAATTGCTAACATGATTCGGAGAGACTTAAGCATCAGTGCGGGTGAGAAAGTCTCATCATAGTCAACACCTTGAACTTGTCGAAAACCTTTTGCGATAAGTCGAGCTTTGCAGACGGTAACATTACCATCAGCGTCAGTCTTCTTCTTGAAGATACATCTATTTTCTATGGCTCGCTGATCATCGAGCAAGTCCACCAAAGTCCACACTTTGTTCTCATACATGGATCCTATCTCAGATTTCATGGCTTCAAGCCATTTATCAGAATCTGAGCTCATCATAGCTTCTTCATAGTTCATAGGTTCGTCACGGTCTAGTAACATGACTTCCAGAACATTATTACTGTACCACTCTGGTGCTGAACGCGCTCTATTCGACCTACAAGGTCCAATGGTAACTTGATCTGAAGTTTCATGATCATCATCATTAGCTTCTAGTTGGTGTATGCATCATGGGAATGGATTTCTCTGATGAGCTACTTTCCAATTTGAGAGAACGTACAGTTACCTCATCAAGTCATACTTTCCTCCCACTCACTTCTTTCGGGAGAATCTCCTTCTCTAGAAAGGATCCATTCTTAGCAACAAAGATCTTGCCTTCGGATCTGTAATAGAAGGTGTACCCAACAGTTTCTTTAGGTTATCCTATGAAGATGCACTTCTCCGATTTGGGTTCGAGCTTATCAGGCTGAAGCTTTTTTCACATAAGCATCGCAACCCCAAACTTTAAGAAATGACAGCTTGGGTGTCTTGCCAAACCACAATTCATACGGTGTCGTCTCAAAGGATTTAGACGGTGCCCTATTTAACGTGAATGCAGCCGTCTCTAATGCATAACCCCAAAACGATAGTGGTAAATCGATAAGAGACATCATAGATCGCACCATATCTAATAAAGTATGGTTACGATGTTCGGACACACCATTACACTGTGGTGTTCCAGGTGGCGTGAGTTGTGAAACTATTCCACATTGTTTTAAATGAAGGCCAAACTCGTAACTCAAATATTCGCCTCCGCGATCAGATCATAGAAACTTTATTTTCTTGTTATGGAGATTCTCCACTTCACTCTGAAATTCTTTGAACTTTTCAAATGTTTTAGACTTGTGTTTCATTAAGTAGATATACCCATATCTGCTTAAATCATCTGTGAAGGTTAGAAAATAACGATACCCGCCGCGTGCCTCAACACTCATCAGACCGCATACATCGGTATGTATTATTTCAAATAAGTCATTGGCTCGCTCCATTGTTCTGGAAAATGGAGTTTTAGTCATCTTGCCCATGAGGCATGGTTCGCAAGTATTAAATGATTCATAATCAAGTGATTCCAAAAGCCCATCTGCATGGAGTTTCTTCATGTTCTTTACACCAATATGAGCTAAACGGTAGTGCCACAAATATGTTGCACTATCATTATCAACTTTGCATCTTTTGGCATCAATATCATGAATATGTGTATCACCACAATCGATATTCAACAAAAATAGACCACTCTTTCAAGGGTGCATGACCATAAAAGATATTACTCATATAAATAGAACAACCATTATTCTCTAATTTAAATGAATAACCGTCTCACACTAAACAAGATCCAGATATAATGTTCATGCTCAACGCTGGCACCAAATAACAATTATTCAGGTCTAAAACTAATCCAGGAGGTAGATGTAGAGGTAGCGTGCCGACGGCGATCACATCGACCTTGGAACCATTCCCGACGCGCATCGTCACCTCATCCTTAGGCAATCTTCATTTAATTTGTAACCCCAGTTTAGAGATACAAATATGAGCAACCGAACCAGTATCAAATACCCAGGTGCTACTACGAGCATTAGTAAGGTACACATCAATAACATGTATATCAAATATACCTTTGTTCACTTTTCCATCCATCATATCCGCCAAATACTTGGGGCAGTTTCACTTCTAGTGACCAGTCCCTTTGCAGTAGAAGCACTCAGTTTCAGGCTTAGGTCCAGATTTAGGCTTCTTCTCGGGAGTGGCAACTTGCTTGCCATTCTTCTTGAAGTTCCCCTTCTTTCCTTTGCCCTTTTTCTTGAAACTAGTGGTCTTGTTAACCATCAACACTTGATGCTCCTTCTTGATTTCTACCTCCGCAGCTTTGAGAATTGCGAAGAGCTCGGGAATTGTCTTATCCATCCCTTGCATATTACAGTTCATCACGAAGCCTTTGTAGCTTGGTGGAAGTGATTGAAGAACTCTGTCAACAACACTATCATCTGGAAGATTAACTCCCAGCTGAGTCAAGTGATTATGATACCCACACATTTTGAGTATGTGTTCACTAACAGAACTGTTCTCCTCCATCTTGCAGCTATAGAACTTGTTGGAGACTTCACATCTCTCAACTCGGGCATTTGCTTGAAATATTAACTTCAACTCCTAGAACATCTCATATGGTCCATGATGTTCAAAACGTCTTTGAAGTCCTGATTCTAAGCCGTAAAGCATGGCACACTGAACTATCGAGTAGCCATCAGATCGAGCTTGCCAGACGTTCATAACATCGGCATCTGCTCTTGCAGCAGGCCTTTCACCTAGCGGTGCATCAAGGGCATAATTCTTCTATGCAACAGTGAGGATAATCCTCAAGTTACGGACCTAGTCCATGTAGTTGCTACCATCATCTTTCAACTTAGCTTTCTCTAGGAACGAATTAAAATTCAAGGGAATGGTAGCAGGGGCCATTGATCTACAACATAGATATGCAAAAACTATCAGGACTAAGTTCATGATAAATTAAGTTCAATTAATCAAATTACTTAAGAACTCCCACTTAGATAGACATCCCTCAAGTCATCTAAATGATATGTGATCCAGATCAACTAAACCATGTCCGACCATCACGTGAGATGGAGTAGTCATCAATGGTGAACATCTCTATGTTGATCATATCTACTATTGTCACGCCCAATATGCGATACTATCCTAAAGAGACTCGAAGGTCCCACCAAGGATAGAACCGCATATTGAAACGCTTTTGCAAGGTGGATATCATTACATCAACATTACATAATAGATAAGGATACATACAAAAGGTATACCATGCCACACGAATACAACATCATGATACACAAGATCAACATCCAGCTACGGATAAAACACAAACAGGAACTCAAACGACATCCACCCTGCTAGCCCAGGCTGCCGACCTGGAACCTATCCCCTGATCAAAGAAGAAGCAGAAGAAGAACTCCAAAACAAGCAAACATCGCTCTCACGTCATGATCATCGCATAACCTGTACCTGCAACTGTTGTTGTAGTAATCTGTGAGCCACGAGGACTCAGCAATCCCATTACCATGGGTATCAAGACTAGCAAAGCTTAAAGGGAAAGGAAGGGGTAAGGTGGTGAGGTTGCAGCAGCGACTAAGCATATATGGTGGCTAACATACGCAAATAAGAGCGAGAAAAGAGCAAGCGGAACGGTCGTGAAGCTAGCAATGATCAAGAAGTGATCCTGAACTCCTACTTATGTCAAACATAACCCAAAACCGTGTTCACTTCCCGGACTACACCGAAAAGAGACCATCACGGCTACACACGCGGTTGATGCATTTTAATTCGGATCTGGTGTCAAGTTATCTACAACCGGACATTAACAAATTCCCATCTGCACATTACCGCGGGCACGGCTTTCGAAAGTTTATACCCTGCAGGGGTGTCCCAACTTAGCCCATGATAAGCTCTCGCGATCAACGAAGGATATACCTTCTCCCAGGAAGACCCGATCAGACTCGGAATCCCGGTTTACAAGACATTTCGACAATGGTAAAACAAGACCAGCAAAGCCGCCCGATGCGCCGACAATCTCGATAGGAGCTGCACATATCTCGTCCTTAGGGCAACACCAGATAGGTCAGCCTACGAGTAAAACCAGCCCTCGAGTTGCCCCAAGGTGGCCCCGCAGCCTGCCCGGTTCGGACCAACACTTAGACAAGTACTGGCCCGGGGGGGGGCTAAAATAAAGATGACCCTCGAGAGAGCGACTCCCAAGGGAAAAGTAGGTGGTGGTGAGGCAAATGGTAAAACCAAGGTTGGGCCTTGCTGGAGGAGTTTTATTCAAAGCGAACTGTCAAGGGGGTCCCATAAATCACCCAACTGCGTAAGGAACGCAAAATCCGGGAACATAACACCGTTATGACGGAAACTAGGGCGACAAGAGTGGAACAAAGCACCAGGCATAAGGCCGAGTCTTCCACCCTTTACCAAGTATATAGATGCATTAATTAAATAAGAGATATTGTGATATCCCAACATAACCCTGTCCACCATGGAGCAATCTTCAACTTCACCTGCAACTAACAACGCTATAAGAGGGCTAAGCAAAGCGGTAACATAGCCAAGCAATGGTTTGCTAGGAAGGGTGCAAAAGGTTAGAGGCTGACATGGCAAATTGGGAGGCTTGATAAATAGGTGATAGGTAGCGCAGCAAAGCGATAGAACGAAGCAACTAGCATAGCAATGATAGTAGTGAGATCCAGGGTAGCGGTCATCTTGCCTGAAATCCCGCAAGTAAGAAGAATGAGTCCATGAAGAAGATGAAGCCACGAAGACGAACCAAGCATAGATGAACGAGTCCTCACGATCGCAACGAAACGGGAACTATCGAGAGAAGCACACAACATAGTAAACACACCACACATAAACATGACATGATGCACAACCAAGTATGATTCAAGACAAGACTACATGAAGCTACTCATGGCAAGAGATGATGCAAACAAGAGCAACACATCAAAGCAAGTTTAAATGAGGTCGGGAACAACATATAACAATTCTGGTAAGTCCTCATATGCAAGTTTCGAAATTGGTCCAGATCTGAATAAACCTTATGTTCAAGTTGTTAAACAGCAAGTTAAGATGCACCAAGATGATCTACATGAGATTCTAGTCAAGTTACATATAACGCTCATTTAATTCGGAGCTACGGCCTAGAAGATATGAGCAAAACAAGTTAAACATGGCATTGATGCAAAATGCATACAAACATCAAGCAAACACCTCAAAACATGAATGCAACATGATAATATGAAACTTCATGCAGAAACAAGCAAGTTTCATATAGAGCACACTCAAAACGGAGCAACAGTTCCACACATACACTATACATGTTATAGCAACAATCTGTCCAAAACAGCAACTAGGCATCTTGCAAGTATCGAAACAACATGCTACAGGACCTCAACAAGAAAACAAAAGGCATGGGCATGATGTACAGGTAAAGCATAACAAAATGTGAACACTGAGCTATCTCCAGAAATCACTAGAACATGCTCAAACACACATGGCAAGATTGCAAATAATAACAGTTTCAGGCTTAGCAGAAAATAACATCAGGTTGCAATGTTTAGAGCTATCAAACAACATGTTACAGGAACTTATCATGGCAAACAAAGGCATGGCATGAATCTACTAATTGCATAGAACAAAAGTCCTTTACTGACCATGAGCCAAAAAGGATCAGAGGATATGATGGCACCCATGTAAACATGGCAAATTATATGACAGATTCATACATGGCTGGAACAGCGGTAAGTAGGCATGTTGGTGAGCTTGTACCACTCACCACAGAGCAATACATGGCATGACAAGGCAACCAACAGTAAGAAGACATGTTTGTGAAGCTAAGCATGGCAAAAGCAAGTTCATAGGGTGCATGGACCACTAGCAACAATCATGGCAACATTGAACTTAATGTTAACAGGCTGACAGCAATATTATTTAGCAACTTTGGAGCAAGATAGCAACAAGCTACAGCAGGATATAAATGCAACCAGGGGCATGGATGGATAGAGCATGACTTTTAGAACAAAACATCCTTAGTGAACATCTCCAGATTATGCAAGGAATGACTTGTAGCAGCAGGTTTACATAGCATCACAAAATAATAGATTCAGTCTAGCAAAACAGCAACAACAAGTACACTACTTCACGAGCTCGATACACTCACCACAAGTCATTGCATGACAAGATAAGCATAGCATAAGCAAGAATACATGTTTATGAAACTAGCCAGGGCAAGAACAAGTTCATATCATGCAAGGATCAACTACAACAACCTTGGCAAAATTGAATAACATGCAAACAAACTGCCAGGAAACATTTTATAGCAAAAGTAGAGCAAGAAAATGACATACTAGACCAATCCATAATTGCAAACAGGGGCATGAATGGATATAGAATAACCAAATGTACAAAGCATCCTTACTGAAGTATCTCAAAATATGCTTGGATCTCTCTGTAGCATCAAGTTTACATGGCATACAAAATAACAGCAGAACAGGGACTGAAATCAGCAACATCATGAAGCCTAGTTTGCATGCTTGTTCTAGTCACCACATTGATCACAAAAATACATGGCATACACCACTGTAAAGATGGCATGATGTAGCACAAAACACATGTAGAGCTAATGCTCATAGGATGCACACATCAAATGCAACAAAAATAACAAATCATCAAGTTCTGTTAACAGACAGCAGATTAACATCATATAGCACTCTTGCAACAATGATTCAGGCATCAAGATGAACTCAAATGAACATGATGCAATGGAATGAAATGAATAGCATCTCTCAGCGAACATTTTGATATATTACATGCACGAAACGGAGCTACGTATGCAGAGTTATGATGCGATGAACATGGCATGATAATGTCAAAAATCTCAGGGACTTAGGCAAAAACGGGGTCAACCTTAGGGTTCGTCCGGATCTGGATCTGGAGCGTTTCACGAGGTTCGCCGGAAGCTTCGCCGGAGTTCGGGGAGGAGGTGGCTAGAGGCTCTCGGGGAGGCCGGGATCCGACCGGATCCGGTCGGGGCGAGGACGGGGAGGCGCGGCGGCGGAGATGTGGGGCAGCGGCGCAGCTCAGCCGGGGCGGCGCCGGCGAAG
>NC_041381.1:224874065-224895485 GCF_002162155.2 Triticum dicoccoides | reverse complement strand
GGCGGCGCGCGGTGGCCGGGGCCACTTGGCGCGTGATGGTTATCTGCGGGCGCGGCGGCGGACGTGTCCGGCCGTCGCGGACGTGTCCGGCGCGGAGAGGGGAGGTGGATCTAGGGTTTAGACTGCGATTTTGAAGGGGGGGTGTTTATATAGGTAGAGGGAGCTAGGGGAGTCCAAATGAGGCACGGTTTTCACCCACACGATCGTGATCGAACGAGCGAGAGCATGGAGGGGAGTTTGATGGGTTTTGGGCCACTTTGGAGGGGTGTTGGGCTGCAACACAAAAGAGGCCTTTGCGGCTACCCGGTTAACCGTTGGAGTATCAAACGACCTCCAAATGGCACGAAACTTGATAGGCGGTCTACCGGTGCTATACCAAGGCCGCTTGGCAAATCACGGTCCATTCCGAGAATGTTTAACACCTGCTCACAACGAGAGACAAAAAGGGGACGCCGGAGGGCATAGGAGTGCCGGATTGCAAAATGGACAACGGGGAAAAAGCTCGGATGCATGAACCAACACGTATGCAAAATGAAATGCACATGATGACATGATAAAATGCAACACGCAAGCAAATGACATGGCAACAACGGCGAATAACTGGCAGACACCTGGCGCATCGAATCTGGGGCGTTACAACTATATGATTCACGTTCGACCTCTCGGTCTCCAGTGTTTCGAGGCCATGTCTGTATATGCCAGGCTCGTCAAGTTTAACCCGAGTATTCCGCATGTGCAAAACTGTCTTACACCCGTTGTATGTGAACGTAGAGTCTATCACACCCGATCATCACATGGTGTCTCAACACGATGAACTGTAGCAACAGTGCATATTCAGGAAGAACACTTTTACCTTGAAATTTAGTTAAGGGGTCATCTTATAATGCTACCGCCGTACTAAGCAAAATAAGATGCATAAAAGATAAACATCACATGCAATCAAAATATGTGACATGATAGGGCCATCATCGTCTACTTCTTTTGATCTCCATCTCCAAAGCATTGTCATGATCTCCATCGTCACATGATCGACACCTTAATCTCCATCATTGCGTCCTGGTCGTCTCGCCAACTATTGCTTCTACAACTATCGCTAATGCATAGTGATAACGTAAAGCAATTACATGGCGTTTGCATTTCATACAATAAAAAGACAACCATAAGGCTCCTGACAGTTGCCAATAACTTTTACAAAACATGATCATCTGATGTCTACTATACAACCTTCTTCTTGTAGACGTTGTTGGGCCTCCAAGTGCAGAGGTTTGTAGGACAGTAGCAAATTTCCCTCAAGTGGATGACCTAAGGTTTATCAATCTGTAGGAGGAGTAGGATGAAGATGGTCTCTCTCAAACAACCCTGCAACCAAATAACAAAGAGTCTCTTGTGTCCCCAACACACCCAATACAATGGCAAATTGTATAGGTGCACTAGTTCAGCGAAGAGATAGTGATACAAGTGCAATATGGATGGTAGATATAGGTTTTTGTAATCTGAAAATATAAAAACAGCAAGGTAACTAATGATAAAAGTGAGCACAAACGGTATTGCAATGGTAGGAAACAAGGCCTAAGGTTCATACTTTCACTAGTGCAAGTTCTCTCAACAATAATAACATTATTGGATCATATAACTATCCCTCAACATGCAACAAAGAGTCACTCCAAAGCCACTAATAGCGGAGAACAAACAAAGAGATTATGGTAGGGTATGAAACCACCTCAAAGTTATTCTTTTGGATCGATCTATTCAAGAGTTCATACTAGAATAACACCTTAAGACACAAATCAACCAAAACCCTAATGTCACCTAGAGACTCCATTGTCACCTCAAGTATCCGTGGGCATGATTATACGATATGCATCACACAATCTCATATTCATCTATTCAACCAACACAAAGTACTTCAAAGAGTGCCCCAAAGTTTCTACCAGAGTCAAGACGAAAACATGTGCCAACCCCTATGCATAGGTTCATGGGCGGAACCCGCAAGTTGATCACCAAAACATACATCAAGTGGATCACGTGATATCCCATTGTCACCACAGATAAGCACGGCAAGACATACATCTAGTGTTTTCAAATCCTTAAAGATTCAATCCGATAAGATAACTTCAAGAGGGAAACTCAATTCATCACAAGAGAGTAGAGGGGGAGAAACATCATAAGATCCAACTATAATAGCAAAGCTCACGATACATCAAGATCGTGTCATAAAGAGAACACGAGAGAGAGAGATCAAACACATAGCTACTGGTACATACCCTCAGCCCCGAGGGTGAACTACTCCCTCCTCATCATGGAGAGCGCCGGGATGATGAAGATGGCCACCGGTGAGGGATCCCCCCTCCGGCAGGGTGCCGGAACAGGCTCCCGAGAGGTTTTTGGTGGCTACAGAGGCTTGCGGTGGCGGAACTCCCGATCTATCTTCGTATTCGATGGTTTTAGGGTATATGGGAATATATAGGCGAAAGAAGTCGGTTGGGGGAGCCACGAGGGGCCCACGAGACAAGGGGCGTGCCCAGGGGGTGGGCGCGCCCTCCTATCTCCTGGCCTCCTTGAAGCTTCCCTGGCTTGTACTCCAAGTCTCCCGGATCATGTTCGTTCCAAAAATCACGCTCCCGAAGGTTTCATTCCGTTTGGACTCCGTTTGATATTCCTTTTCTTCGAAATACTAAAGCAGGCAATAAAACAGCAATATGGGTTGGGCCTCCGGTTAATAGGTTAGTCCCAAAAGTAATATAGAAGGGTATAATAAAGCCCGTAATCATTCAAAACAGATAATAAAATAGCATGAATGCTTCATAAATTATAGATACATTGGGGACGTATCATCATATCATACAATAACGTATATCACATCATGTCTTGACCATATCACATCACAACATGCCCTGCAAAAACAAGTTAGACGTCCTCTACTTTGTTGTTGCAAGTTTTACATGGCTGCTACGGGCTTCTAGCAAGAATCGTTCTTACCTACGCATCAAACCACGATGGTGTTTCGTCAAGTTTGCTATTTTAACCTTCTTCAAGGACCGGCTATAGTCAAATTTGATTCAACTAAAGTAGGAGAAATAGACACCCGCCAGCCACCTTTATGCAAAACTAGTTGGATGTCTATCAGTGGAACCGGTCTCGTGTGCGTGGACATGTAAGGTAGGTCCGTGCCGCTTCATCCCACAATACCACCGAATCAAAATAAGATGTTGGTGGTAAGCAGTATGACTATCACCGCCCACAACTCTTTGTGTTCTACTCATCCATATCATCTACGCATAGACCTGGCTCATGATGCCACTGTTGGGAATCATTGCATGGAAAACGAAAACTTTTCTACGCACACGCAATGATCTATCCATGGAGATGCATAGCAACGAAGGGGAGAGTGTGTTTACGTACCCTCGTAGACCGTAAGCGGAAGCGTATCACAACGCGGTTGATGTAGTTGAACTTTCTTCGCGCTCCACCGATCGAGTACCGAACGTAAGACACCTTCGAGTTCTGCACACGTTCAGCTCGGTGACGTCCCTCGTCTTCTTGATCCAGTAGGGTGTCAAGGTAGTACATGAGTTCCGTCAGCATGACGGCGTGGTGACGGTGATGGTGTAGTGATTCTCGCAGGGCTTCGCCTAAGCACCGCGAAAATATTACTGGGGGTGTAAACTGTGGAGGGGGCGCCGCACACGGCTAATAATTGATGTTATGTGTTCTAGGCGCCCCCTCCCCACATATATATATATATATGTGGAAGGGGAGGAGAGGCTGCCAGGGGGCGCCCCAAGTAGGATCCGAATCCTACTTGGGGTTTCCCCAAATGGCACCCCCCTTTCCTATTTCCACCGGAGAAGAAAGGAAGGGGGAAGAAGAGAAGGAAGGGGGGCCGAACCACCTCTTCTCCTTCTCCTATTCGGCCACCTGCCATAGGGGGGGCGCCAACCCTTGTGGGCTGGTGTGCTCCCCTCTCATGGCCCATATGGCCCATATATTCCCCCTGAGGGTTCCGGTAACCCCTCGGTACTCTGATAAATACCCGATACATTCTGGAACACTTTCGGTGTCCAAATACTATCATCCTATATATCAATCTTTACTTGTCGACCATTTCGAGACTCCTCATCATGTCCATGATCTCATCCGGGACCCCGAACAACATTCGGTCACCAAATCACATAACTCATATAATACAATGTTGTCATTGAACGTTAAGCGTGCGGACCCTACAGGTTCGAGAACTATGTAGACACATGACCGAGACACCTCTCCGGTCAATAACCAATAGCAGAAACTGGATGCTCATATTGGCTCCTACATACTCTACGAAGATCTTTATCGGTCGAACCGTTATGACAACATACGTTATTCCCTTTGTCCATCGGTATGTTACTTGCCCGAGATTCGATCGTCGGTATCTTCATACCTAGTTCAATCTCGTTACCGGCAAGTCTCTTTACTCGTTCTGTAATACATCACCTCGTGACCAACTCCTTAGTCGTTTTCTTGCAAGCTTTATGATGTGTATTACCGAGAGGGCCTAGACATACCTCTCTGATACTCAGAGTGACAAATCCTAATCTCGATCTATGCCAACCCAACAAAAACTTTCAGAGATACCTGTAGAGCATCTTTATGATCACCCAGTTACATTTTGATGTTTGATAGCACACAAGGCATTCCTCCAATATCCGGGAGTTGCATAATCGCGTAGTCGAAGGAATATGTATTTGACATGAAGAAAGCAATAGCAATAAAACTGAACGATCAATATGCTAAGCTAATGGAAGTGTCTTGTCCATCACATCATTCTCCTAATGATGTGATCCCATTATCAAATGACAACTCATGTCCATGGTTAGGAAACCTTAACCATGTTTGATCAACGAGCTAGTCAAGTAGAGGCTCACTAGGGACACGGTGTTTGTCTATGTATTCACACATGCATTTCGGTTTCCGATCAATACAACCCTAGCATGAATAATAAACATTTATCATGAATAAGGAAATACAGTATAAAATAACAACTTTATTATTTCCTCTAGGGCATATTTTCTTCAGATTAATGGGACACTTTGGCGTGAAGAAGACGGAGGACGTACTTGCTACACATTTCTTTTGGCCAAATATGAGACGGGATGTTGAGCGTTGTGTTGCTTGTTGCAATACATGTCAAAAAGCTAAGTCACGACTCAATCCTCATGGTTTATATATGCCTTTGCCTGTACCTAGTGTTCCATGGAGGATATATCTATGAATTTTTTTAGGATTACCTCGAACAAAGAAGGGGAGGGATAGCATATTTGTTATCGTCGATAGATTTTCGAAAATGGCACACTTTATACCATGTCATAAAAGCGATGATGCTGTTAATGTTGCTAGTTTGTTCTTTCGTGAAATTATTCGCTTGCATGGTGTGCCAAATACTATTGTTTGAGATCATGATACTAAATTTCTCAGCCACTTTTGGAGATGTTTATGGGCTAAGTTGGGGACTAAGCTGATTTTTAGTACTACTTGCCATCCCTAAACTGATGGACAAACTGAAGTAGTCAATAGACCATTGTCTACTATGCTTAGGGCTGTTTTGCAGAATAACAAGGAAATGTGGGAAGAATGCTTGCCTCATATTGAATTTTCTTATAATCGTTCGCTGCATTCTACTACTAAGATGTGCCCTTTTGAAATTGTATATGGTTTCCTACCTCATGCCCCTATTGATTTGTTGCCTCTTCCATCTTCGGAGAAGGTTAATTTGATGTTAAACAACATGTTGAATTGATCTTAAAAATGCATGAGTTAACTAAGGAAAACATTGAGCGTATGAATGCTAAATATAAACTTGCTGGAGATAAAGGTAGAAAACATGTTGTCTTTGCACCTGGAGATCTCGTTTGGTTACATTTGTGTAAGGATATGTTTCCTCATTTGCGTAAATCAAAGCTAATGTTGCATGCTGATGGTCCTGTTAAGGTGTTAGAGAAAATAAATGATAATGCATATAAACTTGAGCTGCCTGTAGATTTTGGGGTTAGTTCCACTTTTAATATTGCAGATTTGAAACCTTATTTGGTTGAGGAAGATGATCTTCCGTCGAGGACGACTTCAATTCAAGAATGGGAGGATGATGAGGACATCAATACCATTGTTACACCCACAGCCCCTATTGCTAGACATACTGGACTAATTACTAGAGCTCGCGCACACCAATTAAATTACCAGGTACTTTTGTTACTTGGTAATGATTCTAATGTTCATGAGAATATGATGTTGCCTAAATTGGATACATTTATCTTGCTTACAAATGAAGGGCCTAGCTTGGACAAGAAGGATGAACATTGGAGCAAGATCAAGCATGGAGATGATGGCATGCGTAAGGGGAACAAGAACGGAGTTACAAGTGATGATTTCAGGACTTTGAAGCCACCCTAATGAGTGCATGAAGCCTTGGACGAAATATACAAGATGCCACTTCATAAATTTTGTCCAGAGGCTATTATAGGTGCTGCGTCACCTTATTATTGGCCCAGGCCCATGTAATTTCAAAATACAAAAGTATAGACTGTTTTTAGAATCCTTTATGTGGGGGGAAAAGAGAGTTAGGGTTGGTTTCGGACCCCTCCTAAAAGGGGCCACAAAATCCCCCCCTCTTCCTCCATATATATAGCCCTTAGGGCGTCATTTGGACTTTGAGTTTTGTTTAGATTAAAAGTTCGTCATAGCTGCAACTTCGCGTACTTCGTTTGTGTTCAACGACCAGACCAAGACGTCATAGAACCCCACTTGACCAATAAAGATTTCCTCTTTATTCAAAATATCTAGATTGCAATTTCAGTTTCTTGCTTGTTCTTCGTTTGCTTGCAGGAAGTGGTCAGGTTGATCATGCCAAGGCACGACGTCCTCGCACGCTTGTAGTCGGATCGTCAAAGTCTAATCCACCAAAAACGATAGCCACCATCTCATCGAAAGACGGGACACCATTGCATCTATCAGGGAGGAAGAGTACTAGGTGCCCCCGCACGAGTGACATTAAAAAGGACCAGCGGGGAGGTGGTTGGGTGGCTGCCGTGTGCCCCCCCGACACACACATATGCATGGCATTAAAGAGGACCAGTGGGGTCGGTTGGGGGCGGACACGCAGGCTTGAGCCAACAAGCGGATGTGTGGCGCGTCGTTTCGACTGTTTTGAGAACCGGGTCGCCGTGTTAGGCCGTCGTTTGTGCCCTCGCGGACCCAAACACACACAACCGGATGAAATGGGTCGGCCGGTTGGACTCCAACATGCCGACCCACTTTGTCCGGTTGTGTCCATTTCCATCCGCGAGGGCAAAAACCATGGACCAACGCACGGACACAAACCCATTTTCTGTCCGCTTCATGCCCATGAGGATGCAAATCTGACCCAAATTTGCACTGGATTTATGTCCGCACGGATATGAGATAGACGAGTCGCATGTCCGCTTGGTGTCCATCCTAGGACCACGCATCGGCACCCAACCAGAGCTTGTCGGTCCTATGGAAATTGACTCGTGTGGGGGGCCCACACACCAGCCACCGGCCCGAGCCCGAGATGGACCCGTTGCCGCTACTAGGGCAATGGTGTCATGGACGGCTATGGTGCCCTA
Organism: Triticum dicoccoides; assembly: GCF_002162155.2. Classification (NCBI taxonomy): domain Eukaryota; kingdom Viridiplantae; phylum Streptophyta; class Magnoliopsida; order Poales; family Poaceae; genus Triticum; species Triticum dicoccoides. The sequence goes on along the minus strand of NC_041381.1, from coordinate 224,887,866 downwards.
CTCGTTGATGCAGGTGTCGTGTGAGGGAGTCCTGGATTAAGGGGTCCTCGAGTGTACGGGCTATGTAACATGGGCCATACTGGTGGGCCGTGAAGATACAAGGCAGGAGACCTTCCCCCGTGTCAAGATGGGACTCTCATTTGCGTGGATGGCAAGTTTGACGTCTGGATGTGTAGTTTCCTTCCTTTGTAAACCGACTCTGTACAACCCTAGGCTCCTCCGTGTCTATATAAACCGGAGGGTTTGGTCAGTAGAGGCTATCAGAATTTACATAGGCTAGACAGCTAGGGTTTAGCCATTATGATCTCGAGGTAGATCGACTCTTGTAACCCCTATACTCATCAAAGTCAATCAAGCAGGAAGTAGGGTATTACCTCCATTAAGAGGGCCCAAACCTGGGTAAACATCATGTCCCGCTTGTCTCCTGTTACCTTCGATCCTCAGACACACAGTTCGAGACCCCCTACCCGAGATCGACCAATTTTCACACCAACATTGGTGCTTTCACTGAGAGTTCCACTGTTCCGTCAACGGAAGGCTCGATGGCTTGTTCGATACCAACAATGATGTTGTTTCCGAGGAAACTTTTCTCCTCAGTCAAATTTTTGTGTTCAGCGGCTTCGCTCTGCATGCCAATTCAATTGGCCACCTTGAACAGATCGACAGCTATGCCCCTGGTCAGCAGATCGGTTTTGGGAACCTGAATTGTGTCGCCGATATCCAAGGAGACTTGATCTTCGAAGGGTTCGCAGCCTCGACCACCGCTCTGGCCTTAGATCCGGAGCAAACTGCCGGGTCCGAAGAGGGGAGTTTGGAGCCCACCAGACTCTCTGCTATTATGAAGCTCACTACCGGAGATCCGGAGGCGATTGTGTCATCGGCAAGCCCGGAGTCAGACTGGGTTCCCCCTATCATTGGAAGGCCGGACTCGCCCAGGACTCTAGCTCCGAACTCTCGAAGTCCACGTCAAGTGAGCATGGACAGGAGGCTTTTACCCTGCCTAGCTCTGTGGACTCTCGTTTCCCTGTCCAAACCTTGCTCTTAAAAGAGGCTTTGGACTTAATGTGATCCCTAGCCATTATAGAGGAATCACCTCTGAACTACGCCCAGCCCGGATTAGGGGCTGAGAGCGGGGAATTTTTCGCCCCACCCACCGCCCACTTCATAACCACTGTCGAAGACCTAACGGACGTGCTGGATTATGCCTCCGAAGACATCGATTGCATGGACGACGATGTCGGAGACAAACAAAGCCAAGACCCGCCATTTGCCGGACGTTGGATGACCACATCCACATATGACGTGTACATGGTGGATACACCCAAAGAGAATGACGATGAAGGTAGGAAGGATCCGGTTGAGTACAAGCATGCTGAGGCACCACCGAAACGTCGACGCCAGTGACACCGCTCAAAATCACGTCACGAAAAGGACAGCAATACTGGCACCGGAGACAATAATACTCCGGAGAACACCGAAGACCCCGAAGCCCCCGTCAAGCCCACACCCGAACAGGATGATTGGGAGGAGGGGCAAGTTAACCCCGATGATCCAGTCGAGAATGAGGACTCGGAGGATAGTAACTATCTACCGATATCCGAGGATGATGTGAGCCTCGGCGACGAAGACTTCATCATGCCAGAGGAACCCCTTGAGCAGGAGCGCTTTAAGCGCCAGCTAATCGCCACTGCGAGAAGCCTAGAAAAGAAGTAGCAACAACTCCAAGCCGAACAGGATACACTCAATGACAGATGGACCCATGTCCTAGCTGCCGAAGAATATGGCCTCCAATGCCCAACAAAGAGTTATCCGAAGCATCGACTACTACCACAATTTGACGACGAGGCCCTCGAGCCAATACCGTTAAGACATGACCGCATTGATGAACCAGACCGGCCACCACATGGGCGAGATAAAGTGGCCACCTACGCCTAACACCAACCCGCACCACCTCGCTGTAGAGGCAGAGAGACAGCGGCTCCAGGATACACCTACGACCTACGACATGACCTGGACAATAGAGCAGGTCAAGCCAGATCAATTTATGGATCAAGGGGGCATGCCCCAACATGATAAGACGGCCATTAGGCCTGGCGTGATAGGCACAACCTCACCCGGGCCAAAAACCGCATACGGACACCATCCGAACTCCGTCGTGACGTTGCCCGATACAGAGGCGCCACACACCCCTTATGCTTCACCGATGAGGTAATACAGTACCAGTTCCCAGAGGGGTTTAAACCAGTAAATATCGAATCATACGATGGCACGACGGATCCCGCGGTATGGATTGAAGATTTCCTTCTCCATATCCACATGGCTCGCAGTGACGATCTCCATGCCATCAAATATCTCCCCTTAAAACTGAAAGGACCAGCGCGACACTAGTTAAACAACCTCCCAGAGAACTCCATTGGTAGCTGGGAAGATTTGGAAGATGCCTTTAAAGACAACTTCCAAGGTACCTATGTTCGGCCTCCGGACGCCGATGACCTTAGTCATATAGTCTAGCAACCCGGAGAGTCGGCCAGAAAACTCTGGACTAGGTTCTTAATTAAAAAGAACCAAATTGTCGATTGTCCGGACACCGAAGCCCTCGTGGCCTTTAAACACAGCGTCCGTGACGAATGGCTCGCCCGACACCTCGGCCAAGAAAAATCAAAGTCGATGGGAGCTCTCACCACACTCATGACCCGCTTTTGCGCGGGAGAAGACAGCTGGTTAGCTCATAGAAGCAACAGTACCAGCGACCCTAGCACCTCCGAAGGCAAAGATGGTAACGGTAGGCCACGACACAACAAACACAAGCATCGAAGCAACAATGAGGATACCAAAGACACGATGGTCAATGCCGGATTCAACGGCTCTAAACCCGGTTAGCGCAAGAATCCATTCAAAGGAAACAAAGATGGCCCATGCAATTTGGACAAAATACTCGATCGGCCATGCCAGATTCATGGCACCCCTGACAAGCTTGCCAATCATTCCAACAGAAATTGCTGGGGTCTTTAAACATGCCGATAAGTTAAATACCGAACATAAGGGGAAGGAGCCGCCTAGCGAGGATGATGATGAGTCTCGCCCACCAAACACAGGGGAGCAAAAGAAATTTCCCCCCGAGGTAAAAACAGTGAATATGATCTACGGCACTCATATCCCTAAGCGGGAGCGCAAGGGTGCACTAAGGGACGTCTACGCCATAGAGCCAGTCGCCCCAAAATTCAACCCATGGTCGGCTTGTCCGATCACTTTTGATCGCAGGGACCATCTGACCAGTATCCGTCATGGAGGTTCGGCAGCATTGGCCCTCGGTCCAATCATCGACGGATTCCATCTCAGGTGAGTCCTCATGGACGGCGGCAGCAGTCTTAACCTGCTTTATCAGGACACTGTCCATAAAATGGGTATCGATCCATCAAGGATCAAGCCTACTAAAACCACCTTTAAAGGAGTAATACCGGGCGTGGAGGCCTGATGCACAGGGTCATTAACACTGGAAGTAGTCTTCGGCTCACCGGATAATTTTGGAAGTGAAGATTGATCTTCAACATCGTCCCCTTCCGTAGTGGTTATCACGCACTGCTCGGACGAACCTCTTTTACCCGTTTCACTACAGTCCTGCACTATGCTTATCTAAAGCTCAAGATACCCGGACCACGCGGTGTTATAACAGTCAATGGAAATATGGAGCACTCCCTCTGTACGGAGGAGCATACCGCGGCCCTCTCAGCCGAGGTACAGGGTGGCCTTATCAAGCCGAATACTTCATCGTCTATCAAGCCCCCGGACACTGTCAAACGAGTTCGGTCTACCCTGCAGAACGAAAGTTTGGTTCGTCCAGAGCTGGACTAGCAATTCGGCCTCCGTCAAAACCCCCACCTAATTGTGGCACACGTACCGTGCGTGCATAACTAGGCACTAAAAACACCGTGGCCAAGGACAGAGGCACACTAAGGACAAGGTCCACAATACGGCTCGACCCTATTTAGACCTTAATCTTCTTCTTTTTCTTCTTCCTTTTTCTCCTTTCTCTCTTATTTCAGGTTCTTTAAAACCTAAATCACTTTTTGGTGGTACAAGGGCCCTTTCCCAAGCCCCTTCTATATACACGATCGTTGATCCTCTCAAAGGATCCTTCACCAAGGTGAAAAGCGGCACAGACGTGCGGCAGGGTGTCCAAAGGATCTTCAAGACCACCTTTTCTAGGACATGTATACAACTTTCCCTTGCTCACAAATTATTGGCATGTAAAATAGCCTTGATTCTTATGGCATTCTGTGTAAGAGCACGTTTTGACGTATCAATCAGACTATAGTGGAAACAGTTTTGTCCAACCCTATTCGGTATTGGCTTATTTCATAATCTGTATTCCCTCTTCACGTCAGATTGACATATACACCTCGGCGTAAATTGCCAGGGGCTCTATTCGGCCACATATATTTTTCAGAAACAAAAAGTCCGAACACTTTTATAGTATACTTCGGCGTCCCAATACTGCATTATATGCATTGGCTCTGAAACATGTCTTTGGTCAATAGTTGGGTTGCCCGGCTCTTGTGGTTACCACCTTATGTTCCGCTTGTTCGGCTAAGGTAGTAAAGGAAGAACTATTGCGATTGTGTCTCTGGTTCGTCTGGTCAAACACTCAGTAGAGAAAGCCGAAAACTGACTGTCATGATATAGCGAGAGCTGGTCAGCGTTTTGGCGACTTACTAAATCTTTTGCGATTTTTTTTCCGTATTATACGAAGGACTGGCCTCCATCCAGTAACGCACCTAAGGCATCCAAGCTCGGGTAGCCGCACACGCACCAGGGGCTAGCTTATAGTCCCATTGTTAAACTCCTATGGCTAAGTGAGAGTGATAAAGCCGCATAGTCTGATTGGCTGGTTCGCTGCATAGACACTTCCTTTACGGACCAAGACGTTGGGTCAAGTGTGGTCATGTGCTATTCCGAAGACCCCCGTAGTATCTACGTGGGGGCTGAAGCCGACGACTAGTAAACTTTCAGAAATAAAAACGGCCGCACAGAAGGAAAATAATTTCAGATAACAGGCATAAATACATCACAAAGCCTTGGTTCATAAAACAAAGTCTGGGCAGCCCGGATACGTTCATTCAAACATAACATCTTTCGAGCATTGACCCTCTATTAAACGGGCACCCTCTAGGGCGTCTTCGAAATATCGCTCCGGCTTGCGGTGCTCCTTGCCTTCGGGAGCTCCTTGATGTCCTTCTCCATCACGGAGGAGACCACCCACTTGCCCTGAAAGCCAAATCCGGACATGGCTGGAAAGGTTGGTGGAGGTGGGGAAGATCGAAGCTTGGATGCTGGAGCTTGAGGATGGGAAGGCTGAGGAAGGAAGAAGGCGTGGGGTAAAAAAGATGGATCTTTATCCGCTTATATAGGCCGTGAATACCAAGCGCCCGCCCCACTAGCCTTAAAACTCGCCTATTCCCAAGGGGTCATGCGGACGACACGGTTGGATTACCCAAAACTGTATTGATGAGAATCATGTGATAAGGGAACACGATCTCTGCTTTGACAAGACGTGTCAATAGAGGCTGCGCCTCGAAGCGCGAAAGCGGGAGGTCAAAAAAGGTTCGAAAAAATAAAAAGGCCAGACATAACGTTTCACTGAAAAAGCTGTCAGTGGACATGCCTTATTTTGATTAAGTATTGTGCCCTTGCGGTCGAGGGTTGTAACGGTTATACAGAGCCAGATACAGATCTCTTACTCAGAAGACTGCTTTAAACTATTCGAAGGAGGAACCTGCCTTGCAATGCCGAAGACAAATATGTGTGCCGAATACATCGCCATTGAAGACTGGTTCATGGGCTACTAAGGGAGTCCTGGATTAAGGGGTCCTCGAGTGTCTGGGCTATGTAACATGGGCCGGACTGGTGGGCCGTGAAGATACAAGGCAGGAGGTCTTCCCCCGTGTCCGAATGGGACTCTCCTTTGCGTGGATGGCAAGTTTGACGTCCGGATGTGTAGTTTCCTTCCTCTATAAACCGACTCTATACAACCCTAGGCTCCTCCGGTGTCTATATAAACCAAAGGGTTTGGTCCGTAGAGGCTATCAGAATTTACATAGGCTAGACAGCTAGGGTTTAGCCATTACGATCTCGAGGTAGATCGACTCTTGTAACCCCTATACTCATAAAAGTCAATCAAGCAGGAAGTAGTGTATTACCTCCATTAAGAGGGGCCGAACCTGGGTAAACATCGTGTCCCCCTTGTCTCCTGTTACCTTCGATCCTCAGACGCACAGTTCGGGACCCCCTACCCGAGATCGGCCGGTTTTGACACCGACAGCCACCGGCCCGAGCCCGAGCTGGACCTGTTGCCGCTGCTAGGGCAATGGTGTCGTGGACAGCTATGGTGCCCAACTCGTTGATGCAGGTGTCGTGCACGCTCGTGTGACTGGGCGTGTCCGAGGAGGCCGAACGGCATGTGTTGGAGGCGGCGGCGCGGTAGGATGCAGCGCAACAGGTAGCGATGCAGCAACACGTGCTGGCAGCCTAACAGTAGGCATCCCGTAGATGCCGGTGCTGGTCTTTGTTGACCTAACCAAAGAAGAGGAGTAGGATGCCAAAATCTATCAAAAAGGAGGATGGCGACGCTCTCCAGCATTGGTTGTTATATTTTTATGTAATGGTTTAGTATTTAAATTTTAAAATTCGTTCTAAATGTCGAATGCATTTATCCTTGTTGGGCGCATCTACGGGTCGGTGGTTAAAATCGAACTTTGATGTCCGTGATCGATCCAAATGAACAAAAGTCGGACACGTTGCGTGTCAGTTTGGGTTGACACGTTGGAGTTGCGCTACACCTGTGTTGTATGTGCCCTCATAGCAATTCCAACTGGCCGACGCAAACAGATGCGCCTTTTGTTCGTTTGGATCAGCCCCCGCTCGTCCGTGTCTACTTTTTCATTTGGGTCCGCTAGTGCGCCGAACAGGGGCAGACGCATTTGGTGATATGTCTGCCCGACATTCCGTCGAACACCTGGTGAGTGAACTGTCCATAGCTCCTGCGCCGCCTCCCGAGCTCCTGTGGCGCACTCCTGCCCGTGACCAGGTCAACGTCAGGCAACTCCGAGGCCGAACTTCTCGCGGACGAGGCCGTGCCGGTGACGAAGCCATGGGGTCGCACGCCCGCGCCCGCCCGTGCTCCGCGTCGCGCGCTCGCGCTCGTCCGTGGCCGTGCTCCCCACATCGCGCGCTCGCGCCCGCCCGCGCTCGTGCTCCCTGTGCCCCGCCCGCACTAGCACGCACGCTCGGCCAGACAACGGCGGCTCGCTAGCTCAACAGCACCAGCACACACGCCGGCCAGCGGCGGCTAGCTAGCACGTGCGCACGACGGGCAGCAGTACCACATGAATGCCCAGGCAGCAGCCGTTAGCTAGCTAGCTAGCACGCGCGCTCGGCCATCGGCGGCTCGCCAGCTAGCTAGCACGCTCGCGCGGTTGGGCAGCAGTACCAGCACGCACACGCGGCGGGCAGCTCGGTCGCAGGTGAAGCGGTGGCGACGGTGGAAGCCGGCGAGAGACGCTCGCAGCGGAGGGGAAGTTGCTGCATCGGCGGTATGCCAAGATGCGTCGGCATCGCGGTGTGCTCTGCGCCGGTTTGGGTGGGCGAGAAAGAGAGGAAAGGGGTGGGATGGGTGGGTGGGCCCATTTGTTTGGATGAGAGACGGGCCAACTTCGACGTGCAGCGGACGCAGCCGGACGAAGAGGACATAGAAAACGTCCGTTTTGTGTACGTTTCGGAATTGAATCAATTCTAAATTTGAGACTGAAATGGTTTCGAGTGGACACAAAACAAACGAAAAATAGAAATGGGTCCCGGCGTTGGGTCTTGATTTTTGTCCGCATACGGAGAGCGGACGTGGGTGGACGATTTGGTTGGGTGCAGTTGGATTCGCTCTCAATGGACCGAAATCCTTTCCCGCCGCACATGGCCGCTCGGACTCCAAACAACAGACACATTCCCTGAAAAAAAATACTGCTACGTTCCCTGAAAAGAAAAAACCCAACAGACACGTGGGTCCCACGCCAGCCTCCTCCCGATCCGAGGTGTGATACTGATCGACGGAAAGCCGGCCTTGCTGTACGTCACCACCGGGGAAGGCCTTCTCTCGTCTCGACGTCTCCTCTCCTCCTCCAAATCGAGAGGCCATAGAGAGAGAGGGTCAGAGAGAGAAACCTAGCCCCTTGAATGGAGGACTCGAACGGCGCCGAGATCAAGGCCCCGCCGCCAGTCCACCGGCGCCCGCCGCGCCCGCGTGGAGGCGGCTTCACCCCCGAGGGCTTCGTGGCCGCGCTTCGCCGCCGGCTGAGCTCCGGTGCCGCGGTGGCCGCGCGTGCCAGCTTCGCGGCGGACTCTGGGGACGAGTCCGGCCCCCCCGAGCCCTCCTCGTCGCACCGCCGCCGCGACTCAAGCGGGGACACCTCGTCCGCCGGCGGCCCCGGGGACTTCACCGCGTTCAGCTTCCGCGCGGCTGCCCCAGTCCACTGGAAGGCGAAGGAGAGTCCCCTGAGCTCCGACGCCATCTTCAAGCAGGTGGGCTCCTCCCGCTCTGGCCCCCATTTCGTTAACAGACCTAATGAAACTTCGTTTAAATGCTTAGCTCTGTCGGTTGCTCAATTGTTTATTTGTGTCTGAATTTCATTATGGCTGTTATGTAACGATAATTCAGGCGTTTCCTTGTCATGAAAAGTTGTTGCTCTTTTGGGTCGAAATCTGAAAGAAGATATGTTTTTGATGCGTGCGAGAAGCACAAATCTAGTACAGTGCACTATGATTGGAAGGTTGGTCGCGGAATCACGTGATTTATGTGGTCAGATAGATGGTCACTGGTAGTTGTGGGTTTAACTCACGTGCTTTCTTTTTCAGTGTGATATGTGGCCATAGTTGATAAGCACGATACGTTGGTGCTTTATTAGGTAACTCAGGTCGCACGCTGAAATGCAACGGACATAGCTATCCTTTTTGCTAATGATTTGTCCTTGGCCTTTTTTTTCTATTGCTCGTGCTTTTCCGTCAGAGCTGTTTTATGGATGGCATATCTTCCAGCTGCCAGAGTCATTGTTCTCTGATACTTTTTCTTGTCAATTATAACAGAGTCATGCAGGCCTTTTCAATCTGTGCATTGTTGTTCTCGTTGCAGTGAACGGCCGGCTGATTATTGAGAACTTAATGAAGGTTTTTATCTGCCTTTTCTCATCTAGTAAATATAAACCATCCCCTCACTTGGTCATAGACTTACCATATTTGTTTATCAGTCTTTTACTCCTGATGCTGTTTGCAGTATGGCTTATTAATACGAGCTGGCTTTTGGTTCAACTCTACATCATTGCGGGACTGGCCACTTCTAATGTGCTGGTAATATTCAGTTTTGCTATGGTGTATGCCATTGTGTTTGCTTAATGCCTTCAATGAACTGATCGTGTTTACGATTTTCCTGCTCCAGCCTTAGTCTACCAGCCTTCCCTCTTGGTGCATTTTCAGTTGAGCAGTTGGCGTCCCGTAATGTTATTACTGATGCTGTAAGCCGGGACTCTCTTAACTATATATCGTGTATCTTACTTTACTGATATACTGTATTCTAATGAACAGCTTGAGTTGCCCATGTTATGTGTAGATCTTGGGTTCTCTTGTTCTATCTATCATTTCTTCATATTTTTGTACTCTTGCACCAACTAACACCGATGTTTTACTCATTCTTTGCAGGTTGCTACCTGTCTTCATATCATTCTTACAACAGCTGAAATTGTATATCCAGTGCTTGTCATTCTTATGTAAGAACATTCATCTTTTCGAATTTATGTGAAATAAGAGAGCTTCAGTTGCATGCCAGAATGTCACATAGAGGCATAACAAAGTGCATGCACACATATACCATATATCAGATCTGAATGCTGTTTCTAGCTTCATCATATAATTGCATTTCATTCTTAAATCCCAATGTTAAAGCTTTTGCAATAATAGGATATCATTGCTCTGCATTTCCCTGATACCACATGCTGCCACTTGGTTCAGGTGTGATTCTGCGGTTGTGTCTGGTTTTTTGTTGATGTTTATTGCCTGCATTGTTTGGCTGAAGCTCGTATCTTTTGCCCATACAAACCATGACATAAGGCAATTAACCATTAGTGGTAAGAAGGTATGTTTCCATCATTTTCATTCCTTTTATTTGTGGGCTTTCATACTCAGTTTAATTGGGGTGGATTGGGCCACAGCCAACAAATAGCAGGTCCTGACACTTCCCCTTGTTTCACTTATGAATATATCTGAAATGTTTTCCAGCACGATCATAAACATATACCTTATGGTACTTCTCCCTTGGGATTCTTGTATTTGCACTTCAACCGAGATGCATGTCGAAAGTATTGGATTACCAAGGTTAAAAAAAAGTATTGGATTACCCCTCTTTACTAGCCCACTTATTACTCTTGGATGATTTGTTATTTTAGTAGTACTTATAAATGCCCAAATCGAGGGCAGAGTCTGGAGTTGGATGGTGGTGGTGTGTGTTGGGGATATAGAGAGGAAAAAGTTAGCTGTCTCAAAACAAATCACATGGCCCACTTCTCTAATGCTGGTACTACAGCTTGAAAATTCTTAGGTGATACGTTCTACCCAAGTTCTTAAATAAATTGCTATTTTAATGGACGAACTGTTCAGTTCCTAAAATTTCCATGAAACACTGCTTCTGTTCCTCGGTCTTTTTCTTTGCTCTTCTGTGCAGCTTTTTGTTTTGATACTATTGCTATCTTATTAAGCTTTGTCTTGCTCCACAATAACATTCCATCTATTAGGTTGATAATGCACCCAGCACAGCTGACATGGATAATTTACAAGCTCCAACTTTAGGGAGCCTAATATACTTCATGATGGCTCCAACACTGTGCTATCAGGTATGTTTCTAATCATCCTGCATAGAGAGGTAGTTGTAAAAGAATCGTGCTAACCCTGACTTCTAGAAGGTAGTTATTCTGATTGGATGATTTAATGATTCCACAGCCAAATTTCCATCATATTTGGCAGAGGAACCACTGCACATGTATCTTATACTTTTACGGCCTAATATATCATTTTTTTCTTTGATTTTAACAAAATTATGTCATTTCTCCGACTTATTTCAACAAGGTAGAAAATGTTTCCCTACAAAGATTATGATGCAAATCTGAAGTTTACGTGCTTGTTAGCAAGGCACTTAGAAGATAGAATTGCAGTCCTCTGAGCCTCTTTTTGGCTAGCTTTGATTCCATTTCGTGTATTTACATATTTATATAATACTCACCAACAACTCAATGTCTTGGAGGAACTGTCATATACTTCCTCCGGTCCAAAATAAGTGTTGCAGTTTTGAACCGGGGTTAGTTCAAAACTGCGACCTTTATTATGGATTGGTGGTAGCACAACGCTGACCTAGAGGTCTCGAGTTAATTGTACTTGAGTCCGTATGCAGTTTCGTTGGTCAGTAGTGACTGCCAGTTGACAATGCCGCATGCTCTTGTTTTTGGAGCATTTAGTGACATTTATTATTTAAATTACAATTTTCATTTCCATCTAGCTGCGAAAGGGATTGTAGGAGGTTATTTGCTGTTCAAATGAACTAATTATTGGTATTAATCATGCAGCCAAGTTATCCTCGAACTGAAAATGTTAGAAAAGGGTGGCTGATTCGTCAAATTATTCTGTACTTGATATTTACAGGTATTCAAGGTTTCATTATTGAGCAGGTAAGCCATTTTATCTTTCTATGTCTTACAAAATACTCAACGTGGTTCTTAATCATCTGTTTACTTTTTTGAAATTGCAGTACATAAATCCAATCGTCGTGAACTCTCAACATCCATTGAAAGGCGGACTTCTGAATGCTGTAGAGACTGTTCTGAGGCTCTCGTTACCAAATGTTTACTTATGGCTTTGCATGTTCTATTGCTTTTTCCATCTCTGGTAAATGCCTATTCATCAATCAAGTGAATAGTTAACTTCAGTACATCACGGGATGAAAGTCTATTTGTTTTTGAATTTGTTCTCTGGATTATCCGTCATATAAAAATTCTCTTAAACACTCTCGGAATATTGCAGATTTACAGTTTGAACTCATATTGTTACACAGGTTAAATATACTTGCTGAGATTCTTCGTTTCGGTGACCGTGAATTCTACAAAGACTGGTGGAATGCAAAAACAATTGATGAGGTGAAATACAAAAGTTCTTGAAGTTAGTACTGATTTTCTTCTCATTTAAACATACCTAATTTTGTGTATGATATTTGCTTCTGCTGCATGTGCTTCTGTACCCGGATGGTATTAGTATTGGCGAAAATGGAACATGGTATGTTAGTCTTTTCTCAACCATGCTATTTTTTGCAAGCTGCTTGTAATAAAAAACAATATCTGTACATAAGCTTGCATCTTTCCGATGGAGTTATAATATTTATCCTACTCAAAGGTCAAAGAAATGTCAAGCTTAAAAGAATGAATTTGATATTTTTTTCTGTTATATTGCTTGCTGTTGGTCTTTTAATTTCTTTGTTTATTTTCCACTTTCATGGTTTTAATATGGATGATGTCTATGTTCGCAGCCCGTGCATAAATGGATTGTTCGTCATATATATTTTCCTTGCATGCGAAGTGGTATATCGAAGGTAAATTGCAAGATGTTAAACTGCTATGCTGGGCATGCGTTGTACATAGTTTGTGTTTGGTCATTTGTGCTGTTTTTCTTGCAGGAAGTTGCTGTTTTTGTATCATTTTTTGTATCTGCTGTGCTCCATGAGGTAAACCTGCTCCCTTTGCCTCCCCTCACATAACCACACTAATTATCCAGCGCTCTTTAACCACTTTTGGCACTTGTTGGGTGGCTTACTTTGTTCTCTGTTTGATGTTCAATAAAAGTAGCATCTCGGCTTGTCGTGAGTAAATCATGATACCTTTTGATTATTGTATACCAGCTTGTTGTTGCTGTCCCCTGCCGAATTCTGAAGTTCTGGGCATTCCTAGGGATCATGCTGCAGGTATGCCAAAATTTATTGCTGCATCATAGAATATTGTGCAAGATATGTTGTGAATTTCTAACTTAAATTGTGGTCACTTTTGAGGATCATCCTATATGTTGTCTCTTGTATTCTACTCCCTCCGTCCTATAATATAAGACATTTTTTGACACTAGTGTAGTGTCAAAAAATATAAGATACTACCTCTGTTTATAAATATAAGATGTTTTGGCAGTTCAATTTAAACTGCCAAAACGTCTTATATTTAGGAACAGAGGCTGTACTTGATAGTAAGTAGGTCCGTCCTGCTGTATCATCTAAGACAGCGAACTTTGCTTACATCATCTCCTTTTCTCCCTTGTTGCCAGATCCCCCTTATCACATTGACATCATGCCTCAAAAGCAAATTCAGGGATACAATGGTTAGCCATCCTTTTCTTGTTTCCTACCAAAGGATTCTACTTTCATGTAAACCAGTTCTAATTTATAGTCACCTTCAACAGGCCGGCAACATGATATTTTGGTTCTTTTTCTGCATCTACGGGCAGCCTATGTGCGTTCTCCTGTACTATCATGATGTGATGAACAGGATTGGGAAGACAGAATAGAGCCCCATCTTCTTTCTTATTCCACTTTGGACGAACGGATTCAAAGAAGCAATAATATGTACAACATGAAACCGCATAATTTCTTACACTGCAACAATCTTTCTTGGAAAATCTAGCAGCTAACTAGTCGTGGGCATTATTGTACATGTACATAAGCTTACGTTTTTCACTAAAAAAT
>NC_041381.1:224873079-224873838 GCF_002162155.2 Triticum dicoccoides | reverse complement strand
CCTTTTGAAAAGATTAATTCAACCGCTATCTGTTTTGTGTGAATTTATTTGAAATTATCATTATTATTTTTACAAGAGATCTGGTTGGAACAACCCCCAAACTGTTATATTAACTGTTGTATTTGCTCCTAGATTGCAAACTTTTTGCTATCGAATCATGTTAGAGCAAGCACGGACATCTCAATGCCGGAGAAGATCAGACTTGGCCAACAAAAAATGACAATTTCGTTACTACAAAAAGCATCAACAGTACACCATTTTTTCTTGAAAAGTCTCAAGGGCTCATAGAGCTCTCCATTAATTCATAGCGGTGAAGATACAAAGCTCACTACGGGACTCGAGAAAATAGAAATTTATAGATTGGTTCTTGAAACTTGCAAGGAGGACCCTAACTCTAGATATAAGATTGCAATCAGGTCCAAAAAGCAACTCCTGCTCGGATTCACGCCGGTTACGCCATCTCACCGTCTCCCATCGGAGAAAGGATGGATGGACTCCAAGCCGATCTTGCGCTGCCTCCCTATAGGAACTGTTGGGAGGAAAGGAAGGAGCATCGGCCATAGAATACGTTGGTGAATCCTGTAAGTGTCAGGATCCAGACTATTGAAGACTGAATTAAGCACTTCTATTCAGACTTCCAGAGATAATTTGACGATCGAGTTCTAGGGTTTATAACTTCTGAAGGGGGGGGGGACAACCCGGTAACAAACAACGACGCGGGAGCCGCGGACAACCGTTCGATGAAGAATCCAGACTATT
>NC_041381.1:224871598-224872910 GCF_002162155.2 Triticum dicoccoides | reverse complement strand
AACAAACAACGACGCGGGAACCGCGGACAACCGTCCGATGAAGAATCGATGGGTAATAGCAGCTCACAAAGGCGAACCGGTATCTTCATGGGTGAGCCGTTGGATAGGAGTCAACGGCTGGAGAGTCATCCGACACGCAGAAACAAGTGAGCAGCGTGTAGTTCTTGAGTTAACATTAATGGAGCCTGGCAATACCCCCCGAATGAAACAGATTTTGTCCTCAGGCGTGAAACAGAAAACCTTCCGAGTGAAGGCCGAATCTTCCCAAGTAGCTGCTTCGACAGGCATGTTCATTGAATAACCAGTGCACAACTGGAATGCTGGTGTTGCCCCAACGGCCAAGGTATTAATTTTCTCTCTAAAATGGCTCCAGGCTCCATTTTGATGAGTCCAGTTGCATCCAGCAAAGGAAGGTATTTTGTAGGAATGACATGAGAGCTAATGTGTTTCTTCAGTTGACTAACATGGAGGGTATGATGCAACTGACACCCCTCTGGAAGTAAAAGCTTATATGTTGTGTTGCCAACCTTTTCTAGAACTCTAAAAGGGCCATAGAACTTAGAATGCAGTTTCAGAAACATGTGTAAGCTCAAGAATGTATGTATGTATGGTTGTAACTTTAAGTAAACCATGTCTCCCACCAAGAACTCTATATCTTTCCTTTTCTTATCAGCGTAATGTTTCATTCTCTCTTGTGCCTTCAACAAATTCTCTTTGGTTACTTCCTGAGCTAGCTCCCTAGCTCTCTCCTATGGAGTAAAGTGTCACTGTCGGGCAAATAGTGTTGGGGAACGTAGTATTTCAAAAAAAAATTCTACGATCACGCAAGATCTATCTAGGAGAAGCATAGCAATGAGCGGGGAGAGTGTGTCCACATACCCTCGTAGATCGAAAGTGAAAGCTTTTAGTAACGCGGTTGATGTAGTCGAACGTCTTCGCGATCCAATCGATCAAGTACCGAACGCACGGCACCTCCGCGATCTGCACATGTTTAGCTTGGTGATGTCCCTCGAACTCTAGATCCAGCTGAGGCCGAGGGAGAGTTTCGTCAGCATGATGGCATGGTGATGGTGATGATGAAGTTACCGACGCAGGGCTTCGCCTAAGCACTACGACAATATGACCGAGGTGGAAAACTGTGGAGATCATTGTGTGTCTATGGGGTGCCCCCTCCCTCGTATATAAAGGAGGGGAGGAGGAGGCCGGCCGGCCACAAGGGGTGCGCCAAGGGGGAGGAATCCTACTCCTAGGTAGGTTTCCCCCCTTTCCTAGTCCAACTAGGAGAAGAGGGAAGGAGGAAGGGGAGAGAAGG
>NC_041381.1:224840260-224871305 GCF_002162155.2 Triticum dicoccoides | reverse complement strand
TTCTGGTAACCCTCCGACACTCTGGTTTTATCCGAAACTCTCCGGAACACTTCTGGTGTCCGAACAACATGGTCCAATATATCAATCTTTATGTCTCGACCATTTCGAGACTCCTCGTCATGTCCGTGATCTCATCCGGTACTCCGAACAACCTTCGGTACATCAAATCACATAAACTCATAATACCAATCGCCATCGAACATTAAGAGTGCGGACCCTACGGGTTCGAGAACTATGTAGACATGACCGAGACACTTCTCCGGTCAATAACCAACAACGGAACCTAGATGCTCATATTGGTTCCTACATATTCTACAAAGATCTTCATCAGTCAAACCGCACAACAACATACGTTGTTCCTTTTGTCATCGGTATGTTACTTGCCCGAGATTCGATCGTCGGTATCATCATACCTAGTTCAATCTCGTTACCGGCAAGTCTCTTTACTCGTTCTGTAACACATCATCCTGCAACTAAGTCATTAGTAACATTGCTTGCAAGGCTTATAGTGATGATCATTATCGAGAGAGCCCATAGATACCTCTTCGACAATCGGAGTGACAAATCCTAATCTCGATCTATGCCAACTCAACAAACACCATCGGAGACACCTGTAGAGCATCTTTATAATCACCCAGTTACGTTGTGACATTTGATAACACACAAAGTGATCCCACGGTATTCGGGAGTTGCATAATCTCATAGTCATAGGAACAATGTATAAGTCATGAAGAAAGCAATAACAATAAACTAAACGATCATAGTGCTAAGCTAACGGATGGGTCTTGTCCATCACATCATTCTCTAATGATGTGATCTCGTTCATCAAATGACAACTCATGTCTATGGCTAGGAAACGTAACCATCTTTGATTAACGAGCTAGTCTAGTAGAGGCATACTAGGGACACTTTGTTTGTCTATGTATTCACACATGTACTAAGTTTCCGGTTAATACAATTCTAGCATGAATAATAAACTTTTATCATGATATAAGGAAATATAAATAACAACTTTATTATTGTCTCTAGGGCATATTTCCTTGAGTCTCCCACTTGCACTAGAGTCAATAATCTAGATTACATAGTAATGATTCTAACACCCATGGAGTTTTGGTGATGATCATGTTTTGCTCGTGAGAGAGGCTTAGTCAACGGGTCTGCAATATTCAGATCCTTATGTATCTTGCAAATCTCTATGTCTCCCTCCTTAACTTGATCGCGGATGGAATTGAAGTGTCTCTTGATGTGCTTGGTTCTCTTGTGAAATCTGGATTCCTTTGCCAAGGCAATCACACCAGTATTGTCACAAAAGATTTTCATTGGACCCGATGCACTAGGTATGACACCTAGATCGAATATGAACTCCTTCATCCAGACTCCTTCATTTGCTGCTTCCGAAGCAGCTATGTATTCCGCTTCACACATAGATCCCGCCACGACACTCTGCTTAAAACTGCTCCAACTGACAGCTCCACCATTGAATATAAATACGTATCCGTTTTGCGACTTAGAGTCATCCGGATCAGTGTCAAAGCTTGCATCGACGTAACCGTTTACGACGAGCTCTTTGTCACCTCCAGGTATTTCAGGATGTTCTTGACCGTTATCCAGTGAACCACTCCTGGATTACTTTGGTACCTCCCTGCTAAACTAATAGCAAGGCACACAACAGGTCTGGTACACAACATTGCATACATGATAGAACCTATGGCTGAAGCATAGGGAATGACTTTCATTTTCTCTCTATCTTCTGCAGTGGTCAGGCATTGAGTCTTACTCAATTTCACACCTTGTAACACATGCAAGAACCCTTTCTTTGCTTGATCCATTTTGAACTTCTTCAAAACTTTATCAAGGTATGTGCTTTGTGAAAGTCCAATTAAGCGTCTTGATGTATCTCTATAGATCTTGATGCCCAATATATAAGAAGCTTTACCGAGGTATTTCATTGAAAAATTCTTATTCAAGTATCCTTTTATGCCATTCAGAAATTCAGTATCATTTCCAATCAACAATATGTCATCCACATATAATATCAGAAATGCTACAGAGCTCCCACTCACTTTCTTGTAAATACAGCCTTCTCTCCAAAAGTCTGTATAAAACCATATGCTTTGATCACACTATCAAAGCGTATATTCCAACTCCGAGATGCTTGTACCAGTCCATAAATGGATCGCTGGAGCTTACACACTTTGTTAGCACCTTTTAGATCGACAAAACCTTCTGGTTGCATCATATACAACTCTTCTTTAATATATCCATTAAGGAATGCAGTTTTGACATCCATTTGCCAAATTTCATAATCATAAAATGCGGTAATTGCTAACATGATTCGGACAGACTTAAGCATCGCTACGGGTGAGAAAGTCTCATCGTAGTCAACTCCTTGAACTTGTCGAAAACCTTTTGCAACAAGTTGAGCTTTATAGACAATAACATTACCGTCAGCGTCGGTCTTCTTCTTGAAGATCCATTTATTCTCTTTGGCTTGCCGATCATCAGGCAAGTCAACCAAAGTCCACACTTTGTTCTCATACATGGATCCCATCTCAGATTTCATGGCCTCAAGCCATTTTGCGGAATCTGGGCTCATCATCGCTTCCTTATAGATTGTAGGTTAGTCATGGTCAAGTAACATGACTTCCAGAACAGGATTACCGTACCACTGTTTGACCTATGAGGTTTAGTAGTAACTTGATTTGAAGTTTCATGATCATCATCATTAGATTCCTCACTAACTGGTGTAGGAATCACTGGAACTAAATTTTGTGATGTACTAATTTCCAATTCGGGAGCAGGTACAATTACCTCATCAAGTTCTACTTTCCTCCCACTCACTTCTTTCGAGAGAAACTCCTCTAGAAAGGATCCATTCTTATTAACAAATATCTTGCCTTTGGATCTGTGATAGAAGGTGTGATACGTCTCCATCGTATCTATTTTTCCAAACACTTTTGCCCTTGTTTTGGACTCTAACTTGTATGATTTGAATGGAACTAACCCGGACTGACGCTGTTTTCAGCAGAACTGCCATGGTGTTGTTTTTTGTGCAGAAAATAAAAATTCTCGGAATGTCCTGAAACTCCACGAAACACCTTAGAAAAAATAAAGAAAAATCCTCGCAACAGATGAAGACCAGGGGGCCCACACCCTGCTCACGAGGGTAGGGGGCGCGCCCCCCTACCTCGTGGCCCCCCTGGTGGCCCTCCGACGCCAACTCCAACACCATATATTGGCTTTCGGGGAGAAAAAAAATCAGAGAGAAGAAATCATCGCGTTTTACGATACGGAGCCGCCGCCAAGCCCTAATCTCTCTCGGGAGGGCTGATCTGGAGTCCGTTCGGGGCTCCGGAGAGGGGGATTCGTCGCTGTCGTCATCATCAACCATCCTCCATCACCAATTTCATGATGCTCACCGCCGTGCGTGAGTAATTGCATCGTAGGCTTGCTGGACAATGATGGGTTGGATGAGATTTATCATGTAATCGAGTTAGTTTTGTTAGGGTTTGATCCCTAGTATCCATTATGTTCTAAGATTGATGTTGCTATGACTTTGCTATGCTTAATGCTTGTCACTAGGGCCCGAGTGCCATGATTTCAGATCTGAACCTATTATGTTTTCATGAAAATATGTGTGTTCTAGATCCTATCTTGCAAGTCTATAGTCACCTACTATGTGTTATGATCCGGCAACCCCGAAGTGACAATAATCGGGACTACTCCCGGTGATGACCATAGTTTGAGGAGTTCATGTATTCACTATGTGCTAATGCTTTGTTCCGGTTCTCTATTAAAAGGAGGCCTTAATATCCCTTAGTTTCCAATAGGACCCCGCTGCCACGGGAGGGTAGGACAAAAGATGCCATGCAAGTTCTTTTCCATAAGCACGTATGACTATATACGGAATACATGCCTACATTACATTGATGAACTGGAGCTAGTTCTGTGTCACCCTATGTTATGACTGCTACATGATGAACCACATCCGGCATAATTATCCATCACTAATCCGGTGCCTACGAGTTTTCCATATACTGGTTCTCGCTTATTTACTATTCTGTTGCTACTGTTACAATCACTACAAAATACCAAAAACATTACTTTTGTTGTCTTTACTTTTGTTACCGTTACCACCACTATCATATTACTTTGCTACTAAACACTTTGCTGCAGATACTAAGTTTCCAGGTGTGGTTGAATTGACAACTCAGCTGCTAATACTTGAGAATATTCTTTGGCTCCCCTTGTGTCGAATCAATAAATTTGGGTTGAATACTCTACCCTCGAAAACTGTTGCGATCCCCTATACTTGTGGGTTATCAAGGTGTACCCAACATTCTCCTTTGGGTATCCTATGAAGACACGTTTCTCCGACTTGGGTTCGAGCTTATCAGGTTGAAGCTTTTTCACATAAGCATCGCAGCCCCAAACTTTAAGAAACGGCAACTTGGGTTTCTTGACAAACCACAGTTCATATGGTGTCGTTTCATCGGATTTAGATGATGCCCTATTTAACGTGAATGCAGCCGTCTCTAAAGCATAACCCCAAAATGATAGTGGTAAATCAGTAAGAGACATCATAGATCACACCATATCTAATAAAGTGTGGTTACGATGTTTGGACACACCATTACGCTATGGTGTTCTAGGTGGCATGAGTTGCGAAACTATTCCGCATTGTTTCAAATGAAGACCAAACTCGTAACTCAAATATTCGCCTCCACGATCAGATCGCATAAACTTTATTTTCTTGTTACGATGATTTTCCACTTCACTCTGAAATTCTTTGAACTTTTCAAATGTTTCAGACTTATATTTCATCAAGTAGATATACCCATATCTGCTCAAATCATCTGTGAAAGTCAGAAAATAATGATACCCGCCGCGAGCATCAACACTCATCGGACCGCATACATCAGTATGTATTATTTCCAACAAATATGTTGCCCGCTCCATTGTTCCGAAGAATGGAGTCTTAGTCATCTTGCCCATGAGGCATGGTTCACAAGCATCAAGTGATTCATAATCAAGTGATTCCAAAAGCTCATCAGCATGGAGTTTCTTCATGCGCTTTACACCAATATGACCTAAACGGCAGTGCCACAAATAAGTTGCACTATCATTATTAAACTTATATCTTTTTGCTTCAATACTATGAATATGTGTATCACTACTATCGAGGTTCAATAAAAATAGACCAATCATCAAGGGTGCATGACCATAAAAGATATTACTCATATAAATAGAACAACCATTATTCTCTGATTTAAATGAATAATCGCCTCGCATGAAACAAGATCTAGATATAATGTTCATGCTTAACACTGGCACGAAATAACAATTATTCAGGTCTAAAACTAATCCCGAAGGTAGATGTAGAGGTAGCATGCTGACGGCGATCACATCGACTTTGGAACCATTTCCCATGCGCATCGTCACCTCGTCCTTAGCCAATCTTTGCTTAACTCGTAGCCCATGTTTCGAGTTGCAAATATGAGCAACAAAACCAGTATCAAATACCCAGGCACTACTACGAACATTAGTAAGGTACACATCAATAACATGTATATCAAATATACCTTTCACTTTGCCATCCTTCTTATCCGCCAAATACTTAGGGCAGTTTCGCTTCCAGTGACTAGTCCCTTTGCAGTAGAAGCACTCAGTCTCAGGCTTAGGTCCAGACTTGGGCTTCTTCACTTGAGTAGCAACTTGCTTGTCGTTCTTCTTGAAGTTCCCCTTCTTCCCTTTGCCCTTATTCTTGAAACTAGTGGTCTTGTTGACCATCAACACTTGATGCTCCTTCTTGATTTCTACCTCCGCAGCCTTTAGCATCGCGAAGAGCTCGGGAATTGTCTTATCCATCCCTTGCATATTATAGTTCATCACGAAGCTTTGGTAGCTTGGTGGCAGTGATTGAAGAACTCTGTCAATGACACTATTATCAGGAAGATTAACTCCTAGCTGAGTCAAGTGGTTATGGTACCCAGACATTCTGAGTATATGTTCACTGAGAAAAACTATTCTCCTCCATTTTGCAGCTGTAGAACTTATTGGAGACTTCATATCTCTCAATCCGGGCATTTGCTTGAAATATTAACTTCAACTCCTGGAACATCTCATATACTCCATGACGTTCAAAATGTCACTGAAGTCCCGGTTCTAAGCCTTAAAGCATGGCACACTGAACTATCGAGTAGTCATCAGCTTTGCTCTGGCAGACGTTCACAACGTCCAGCGTTGCTCCTGCAGCGGGTCTTGCACCTAGCGGTGCTTCCAGAACGTAATTCTTCTGTGCAGCAATGAGGACAATCCTCAAGTTACGGACCCAGTCCTTGTAGTTGCTACCATCATATTTCAACTTAGCTTTCTCTAGGAACGCATTAGAATTCAACGGAACAGTAGCACGGGCCATTTATCTACAACAACATAGACATGCAAAATACGATCAGGTACTAAGTTCATGATAAATTAAAGTTTAATTAATCATATTACTCAAGAACTCCCACTTAGATAGACATCCCTCTAATCATCTAAGTGATCACGTGACCCATATCAACTAAACCATGTCTGATCATCACGTGAGATGGAGTAGTTTTCAATGGTGAACATCACTATGTTTATCATATCTACTATATGATTCATGCTCGACCTTTCGGCCTTAGTGTTTCGAGGCCATATCTGCATATGCTAGGCTCGTCAAGTTTAACCCGAGTATTCTGCATGTGCAAAACTGGCTTGCACCCATTGTATGTGAACGTAGAGCTTATCACACCCGATCATCACGTGGTGTCTCGGCACGATGAACTATAGGAACGGTGCATAAAGGATAAACATCACATGCAATCAATATAAGTGATATGATATGACCATCATCATCTTGTGCATTTGATCTCCATCTCCAAAGCACCGTCATGATCACCATTGTCACCGGCTTGACACCTTGATCTCCATCGAAGCATCGTTGTCGTCTCGCCAACTATTGCTTCTACGACTATCGCTACCGCTCAGTGATAAAGTAAAGCAATTACATGGCGATTGCATTTCATACAATAAAGCGACAACCATATGGCCCCTGCCAGTTGCCGATAACTGTTACAAAACATGATCATCTCATACAACAATTTATATATCATCACGTCTTGACCATATCACATCACAGCAAGCCCTGAAAAAACAAGTTAGACACCCTCTACTTTGTTGTTGCAAATTTTACGTGGCTGCTATAGGCTTAGCAAGAATTGTTCTTACCTACGCATCAAAACCACAACGATTTTTCGTCAAGTGTGCTATTTTAACCTTCAACAAGGACCGGGCGTAGTCACACTCGATTCAACTAAAGTTGGAGAAACAGACACCCACTAGCCACCTGTGTGCAAAGCACATCGGTAGAACCAGTCTCATGAACGCGGTCATGTAATGTCGGTCTGGGCCGCTTCATCCAACAATACCGCCGAATCAAAGTATGACATGCTGATAAGCAGTATGACTATTATCGCCCACAACTCTTCGTGTTCTACTCGTGCATATAACATCTACGCGTAGACTTGGCTCGGATGCCACTGTTGGGGAACGCGGTATTTCAAACTTTTCCTACGATCACGCAAGATCTATCTAGGAGAAGCATAGCAACGAGCGGGGAGAGTGTGTCCACGTACCCTCGTAGACTGAAAGCGGAAGTGTTTAGTAACGCAGTTGATGTAGTCGAACGTCTTCGCGATCCAACTGATCAAGTACCAAACGCATGACACCTCCGCGATCTGCACATGTTCAGCTCGGTGACGTCCCTCGAACTCTAGATCCAGCTAAGGCCGAGGGAGAGTTTCGTCAGCACGACGGCGTGGTGACGGTGATGATGAAGTTACCGACGCAGGGCTTCGCCTAAGCACTATGATAGTATGACCGAGGTGGAAAACTGTAGAGGGGGCACCGCACACGGCTAAGAGGTCAACTTGTGTGTCTATGCGGTGCCCCTCCCCCGTATATAAAGGAGGGGAGGAGGAGGCCGGCCGACCACAAGGGGCGCACCAAGGGGGAGGAATCCTACTCCTAGTAGGAGTAGGTTTCCCCCCTTTCCTAGTCCAACTAGGAGAAGAAGGAAGGAGGAAGGGGAGAGAAGGAAGGAGGGGGGCGCCGCCCCCACCCCTTGTCCAATTCAGACCCAGGGGGCGCGCGCCACCTCCTGGCCGACCCTCTCTGCTCTAAGGCCCATGGTGGCCCATTAACCTCCCGGGGGGGGGGTGTTCCTGTAACCCTCCGACACTCTGGTTTTATCCAAAACTCTCCGGAACACTTCTGGTGTCCGAACAACATGGTCCAATATATCAATCTTTATGTATTAACCATTTCGAGACTCCTCGTCATGTCTGTGATCTCATCCGGGACTCCGAACAACCTTCGATACATAAAATCACATAAACTCATAATACCAATCGTCATCGAACATTAAGCGTGCGGACCCTACGGGTTTGAGAACTATGTAGACATGACCGAGACACTTCTCCGATCAATAACCAACATCGGAACCTGGATGCTCATATTGGTTCCTACATATTCTATGAAGATCTTTATCAGTCAAACCGCACAACAACATACGTTGTTCCTTTTGTCATCGGTATGTTACTTGCCCGATATTTGATCGTCGGTATCATCATACCTAGTTCAATCTCATTACCGGCAAGTCTCTTTACTCGTTCTGTAATGCATGATCCGCAACTAACTCATTAGTCACATTGCTTGCAAGGCTTATAGTGATGATCATTACCGAGAGGGCCCAGAGATACCTCTCTGACAATCGGAGTGAAAAATCCTAATCTCGATCTATGCCAACTCAACAAACACCATCAGAGACACCTGTAGAGCATATTTGTAATCACCCACTTACATTGTGATGTTTGATAGCACACTAAGTGATCCTCCGGTATTCAGGAGTTGCATAATCTCATAGTCATAGGAACATGTATAAGTCATGAAGAAAGCAATAGCAATAAACTAAACGATCATAGTGCTAAGCTAACGGATGGGTCTTGTCCATCACATCATTCTCTAATGATGTGATCCCGTTAACCAAATGACAACTCATGTCTATGGCTAGGAAACTTAACCATCTTTGATTAACAAGCTAGTCTAGTAGAGGCATACTAGGGACACTCTGTTTGTCTATGTATTCACACATGTACTAAGTTTCCGGTTAATACAATTCTAGCATGAATAATAAACATTTATCATGATATAAGGAAATATAAATAACAAAATTATTATTGCCTCTAGGGCATATTTCCTTCAAATAGAGTCTGGTAGAGCTAATTCCACAACTGTCGGGGTCTAAGAAACGGACTTTGGGTTGTTAGCTGCGCCCTTTGTGAGTTCGACCAGGGACTGAACGCGTCTAGCTTCCTAGGTCATAGTTGATCGAAGGTGGAAGAACAGAGAGAAGAACACACAGGGAATACCCAGGTTCAAGCCACCATGTTGGTGTAATACCCTACTCCTTCACTGCTCTTTATTTCATATGATAGTTGGGTACAATGTGTGACTTGTGTTGCGAATGAGTTCGACCTCCCTTTGAGGCCACAACCTTTTCCTACTTATACTGCCTCACGGGGTCCCTCGCGAAGGCCCTCATTGGCTGAATATTGCATTGAATGGGCTGGCTCTAGCATGTACTGATGAAGTATGGTCGTCTATGCCACACACATACGAGCTTGTGATGACAGCTCCCGAGGCAGCGTATTGCACCATAGATATTCTCCTGCTTCTTCCCTCGTACAGGGCAGTCAGTGCCAAGGTACCGGCCCTGTAGCAACGTCTACAAGGGAGGGGACCGCTTGTGGCTACTGTAGATGACCACGGGCGGGGGAAGGCTCTGCTCGCACCCATCCCATGAACGATTCCCATTGTACTGCCCTACGACCGTTGATGCGTGTAGCAGAAAGGAGAGGAGGGATCACGAGCGATGTCCCCGAGATTCATGATTCCTGAGAGGATCTGTACGATATAGCAGAGAGGCTTCTCGAGACCCTGGGGGCGAGTGTTTTTGAGCTCTCCCGGGACCATCCTTCCAGGAGTGTTAACCCCGGCAGCCGCTGCACCACAAGGGCCACAGTCAAGCCCAAGGCCGCCGGCCCGTGGTACCCTAATTCCCATGGGGCCGACAGTTGCCCCCATGCCCATTTTTCTGTGTCAGGTGACGATTGCAGAGAGAGAGATGGGCCCCATAGCGCCGAGGGTGCGACATGTGGCATCTCATGCCGCCTTATGGGGACTAACGACCACCGTCCCGCCCCATCGTGTTAACTATGGGTAATCGAGTACTTGGCGGGAAGTGGACTGCCTTCTTGGTTCGCACACCACACCCGCTGTATGTCCTTGGGGAGCAGAGATCATGTGTCGTCACATCAACTGGTTATAAAGAGGGCGAGCTAGACGGTGCCGCGTCAGTTACCACATCACCTTCTTCCTCCTGCTCTCACTTCGCCTCCTGCGTGTTTCTCAACTTCTCTCCACACCGTCCCCTTCCCCGTGGCGTCCCATGAGTCTTCGCCAGATGCGGGAAAGGAGAGGAAGAGCGAGATGATGGTCCCAGCAGAGCCCTTGGCATCCCTGTACGAACCTGAGCTTTCTAACACTCGAAGTCTGAAGAAGTTTCGGTTCTTGGTGGAAGGCGCAATCCATTCATGGGGGTCAATGGAGCTTCCCCTGGCTGGTAGCGCAATCGCAGAAGGTACCGTGGTCCCTATTTTCATCAACTTCCTTGTCGCCGGCCTGGTTCCCCTTTCTCGAACTTCTTCATGGCAGTCCTAGAATACTACCGACTTCATATGTTGCATCTTCACCCAAATTCCGTGTTGGTTTTGGCGATCTTCTCTTTCTTGTGCGAGGGGTTCATCGGGTGAGGCCGTCTTTGGAACTCTTCTGGCACTTCTTTGCGACGTGTCAGGATTCTGGGAACCAGACCTCCAGAAGCGTGACTTTCCGCCTCGCCGGAGAGGAAGCCAAGGCCGACTTCATTCCTCTGAAGCTTTACTCGCACGTGAAGGAGTGGCGTGAGAGTTGGATGCTTATCGATGCTATGCCTGGCTCACACAGGCTTTGAGAGCCCGTTGTTCCGACAGGGAAGCACGGCGGGTAGGCGTGTTATCCCACTCGAGGTGCCCTTGAGCCCGTGCTCGGGTGTATCAAGTATTTCACAGGGAGACACCTTGATGGACGCACGGTGGTTCCCTGTTGTTCCTGGCTACGTGTAGCCCCCTTACAGTTTCAACAGTTGTCGTTGTGGTCGTTCCAGGATCTCCAAGACCCAAGGCGCCTTCACTGGCCCGCCATTGGGGACGAGAAGCTTAAATGGACTATAAGGACCTTTCTACGTCTCCAACGTATCTATAATTTTTGATTGTTCCATGGTATTATATTACCTGTTTTGGATGTTTATGGGCTTTACTTTACACTTTTATATCATTTTTGGGACTAACCTATTAACCGGAGGCCCAACCCGTATTGTTGTTTTCTTGCCTATTTCAGTGTTTCGAAGAAAAAAGGAATATCAAACGAAGTCCAAACGAAAGGAAACCTTCGGGAGAGTTATTTTTGGAACGGAAGCAATCCGGGAGACTTGGAGTGCACGCAAGGGAAGCAACGAGGAAGCCCCTACCCTCGTGGCTCCCCTGACCAACTTCTTTCACCTATATATGTCCATATACCCTAAAAACATTGGGGAGCACAATAGATCGGGAGTTCCGCCACCGCAAGCCTCTGTAGCCACCAACACCCAATCAGGACCATGTTCGGGCACCCTGCCGGAGGGGGTGTGACACACTCGATTCAATCGTACACTAATCATACACGCAAATGTGTACAATCAAGATCAAGGACTCATGGGAAGATATCACAACACAACTCTAGACAGAAATTAAAAAAATACAAGCTTTATATTACAAGCCAGGGGCCTCGAGGGCTCGAATACATAAGCTCGAATATACAAGAGTCAGCAGAAGCAACAATATCTGAGTACAGACATAGGTTAGACAAGTTTGCCTTAAGAAGACTAGGACAAAAGCAACATGATCGAAAAGGCAAGGCCTCCTGCCTGGGAGCCTCCTAACTACTCCTGGTCGTCGGCGTCCGTCACGTGGTAGTAGGCACTAGCGGTGGTGTCTATCTCCTGGACACCGACATCTGGTTGCATCAACCGGAAAGAAAAAGAAAGGGGGAAAAGAGGGAGCAAAGCAACCGTTAGTACTCATCCAAAGTACTCGCAAGCAAGGATCTACACTACATATGCAACATTATCAAATGAAGGTTGTATATGTGGACTGGGCTGCAGAAATGCCAGAATAGAGAGAAGGCCTAGTCCTATCAAAGACTAGCATCTTCTGGAAACAACCATCTTGCAGTAAACAGGAGGGAGTAGAGTAGCATAAAGTAAAGTAGTAGTAGTGTTATCAACCTCGGCCAGAGATCCTTTCTCGACTCCCTGCGAGAAAGAAATCCCACATCCATACTATCCATTTATCATCACAATCCAATTCTCATCACAAGTATCCAGTTCTAGTTGTATCGGTCGGGATACAACTCCAAGTGTTCGTTACCGTAGTACAGGCTATCGATACATGTTTTCTTCCCTGCAGGGGTGCACCAACTTACCCACCACGCTCGATTAACTCCAGCCGGACACACTTTCCTGGGTCATGCCCGGCCTCGGCCAAACAATACGCTGCAACCTGACCTAGGCTTAATAGAGAGGCTAGCACGCTGGATTAAACCTATGCCCCCAAGGGTCATGGGCCATCGCCCCGGGAACTCCTGCACATTGCGTACGCGGCCGGTGAGCAGACCTAGCTACCTCCTTAAAAAGGCAGGTGCTTACCAGTCCAACCCGACACGCGCCGCTCAGTCGCTGACGTCTATTAAGCTTCGGCTGACGTATACGACGCAGAACGCCCATACTATGCCCATGTGATGGTTAGTGCTATCAGGCCAGAGGCCCCTCGGATCAAATATCCAAATCATAGTGGATTAGGAGCACGCGGTAACAAGCAGAGACTCACGAAAGATGTGGCCCCGTTGCCCCATCTCGAGGACTTGCAGCAAGGGCTAGGAATGCCCGGCCACGCCTCGTAATTATCTCGCGGGCACCCTCCAGGTCAACCCGTCTCCACATCACTCGCGGGTACCCCTCAGGGCCGACCCACCTTTCCAAGTAACAGTTGTAAAGTCCAAGTATCCGTGTGTCCAAACATCAAGGGGAAAACCCGAGGAAACACCCCCGGTGAATTCGACTCGATGTAATCATCAAGATGAACGTAAGAGGGATCACCCCCGAGGTTCACACTTGAGGGGTTGCAAGACAGAGTCGTATCAGAAGTGGTTAAGGCAGAATCACCCTCGATGACCATGACCGAATAGCTACACTACAGGGTTAATGTCAGAAGTGCTGTAGAGGTCTCACCCTCGGCACTCGATAGTAACCCGGTAGTGTCGAGCAACTAAGGGGAAAGTGATGTGCAGTGCTGGGGCCTGGTCTTCGATCCCGTTGGTCGGGTCTTCAATGATGAAGCAGGAGCAACAAGGACAAGGTGGGGGGCACTGATGGATCATTAACCAACCTATACTAAGCAGTTTAGGATAAGCAGGTAAGTAACAATAAGCAGGTTACAAAAGCAGGCTATGCATCAGAATAGGAGCAATCAATAACAGTATCAAAATCTAATGCAAGCATGAGAGAATGGAATGGGCGATACCGGGATGATCAAAGGGGGGGCTTGCCTGGTTGCTCTGGCAAGGAAGGGTCGTCAGTGACGTAGTCAATCACAGGGGCATCAGCATCGTCACGAGGTCTACCGAAAAGAAGAGGGGGGAGAAATAGTAAATACATAGCAAGCAAGTGCATAACAGGACAACAGGCAGAGCTAGACGTGTTCTAACGCGGTGCTACACGATACCGGTGAAGGGGGAAGTCAACCGGGAATGTTTTCCCGGTTTCGGACCTGTGTCAGACAGATGATCGAAGGAGGAAAGTTTCATGTTCAGATAGTTAGAGACATCTGACAGATAAACGGACCGCGTGTTCGGAGTCGTTGGATTTTTCTGAGTAACTTTCATGTAGAAAACATTTTCATCGGAGTTACGGTTTATTTTCTATTAATTTTCTAAGTTTAAAACATTTTCTGGAATTTCTTGGCTTATTTATTATTTCGAAAAATAACAGTAAATTACATTTTAAACCCACGGTGAGCTACCCAAAGTGGCTTATAGGTGGGACCAGAGGGCTGGGTTGACCAAGTCAACATGTGACTAGTCAGCACTGGGTACTGTTCAGCGGGCCCCAGATGTTATTGACTGTAGTTGAATTGATTTTGACAATTTTAGTTTAATCATCGGGGGACCCACATGTCATAGGGTAGCCACTGATTAACCTAACTACTAATTAGCTCCTAAAGTTGGCACAGGGCCGGCCACACACATAGAGAACACACACGTACACACACGCAGGCACACCCGGCAATGGTCTTGGCCATAGCCATCCGCAAGCAACAGCAGCTGTGGCCAAGCAGCGGCAACAACAAGCAAAAGCAGCAGCGCATCGGCCTGAGCGGCATCAGCTAGCAGCAATATGCAACGGCATCAGCAGAACGGAGCGCACCATCGAGCGGGGGCAGCAGAAGGAGCAGCAGCGGCAGCACAACAGCAGTACGGCGGCGATAGAGCAAAGTAGCAGCGGGAGCAGAACAACAGAAGCAGCGGCAGTGAGCGGAGCAGGGGGGCGCGGCGCCGGCAAGGGCGGGGGTCGGGGCGCACGCCCACGGGCGCAGTGGGGACCGGGGTTCGGCGGACGCGGGGCTGGGCTCGGTCAGGGGGTCGCGAGCGCAAAGCGCCGGACGTTGCGACGGCGAGCATGGGTTTGATCGGGCGCAACACTATAGCACAAGATCGAGTGAACCTAGAGGCTAGTCTGCATCTACATGGGCACGGGAGCACTCCCGTGTGCCTAGCTGGCCCCGGGACGGCCGGTAGCCACGGCGGGGAGCACCAGAGCGGCGGCACGTTTTGGCCGGAGCAAAACAAAGACGACGACGGGACTATGGCTATGGATCGAGAGCGTTTAGGAAGGGGAAACGTAGCGCAGCTCACAGCGAGTCGGGAGAGGAGCTCGAGGAAGTCGGGGATGCAGTGAAGGTGAAGAATTCGTCGATGGAGCCACGGTGGCCGGAGGTAGAAGACGACGTCGATCCTTGTGTTGTGGCGATCTCCTGCTCGAGATGCTCCTCGGAGTCGATGTAGAGAAGCACACACAGCTCCTACAGAGGCCTCAACCGATGAGGTGGACGATGGACACAAGGACGACGATGGACATGGCGGGTGGAGCTCAGACGTGTGCGGGAGAGGAAGAAAACGACGCGGGGGAAAGGGGGGAGGACAACTAGGGTTCGTCCCGGGCGTTGGGGTTGTCTTATAGACAGCGGGGAGGTAGTGGATGCCCGGCGCGTGCACCATGCCGGCTATGGCGCCGGTGGATGGCCGCCACGCCTCTGCTCAATGAACAGAGGAAGGGGATAAGGAGGAGCTGGGCTGGGCATCAACTGTAGTTCAATTAGGCCTAGTAGCAAAGTAGGCTTTAGGTCTTTCCTCTTTCTTTCTGCTTTTCTTTTATTTAATAAACAGAGACGGGTAAGAAAAATATTAGGCATGATATTTACTTAGGAAAAATATGGGAAGTGCCTCTTTTATTCCCTGGTGATCTTTAGACAGTGCCATAAATATTTTGGAGACCAGAAGAATTCATTTGTATTTTTCATAAAAAGGATAGCATTTAAAATGCTGAATTGGTTCTGTTATAATCGCTAATGCTCATCTCTGCACAAAAGTGATGTTGTGTTCCTTCACAAATAATTGTTATGGAATTTTTGACAAATGATGAACATTTTGCCAGCAACTTTTGATCAACTACAAACTTCACTTGAATTCGAATTGACTGGAATTTCAAATGGGATATTGAACAAAGGTGATTAAGCACTGTTTGGAAAAATGTTAGCTTAATCACAAAGGGTTACTCTAGCATGACACTGGGGGTGTTACAAATCTCCTCCACTACAAGAAATCTCGTCCCGAGATTTAAGAGGTGGAGTAAGGGGAAAGAATTGGGAAGGACGGAGCTCAACACAAGATAGGTACGTGGGGACTATGTCAGTGAACGTGGCATAGAGGCATCTCCCGAGTTGAAATTCAAGAAAGTCATCGAGAGCAAGGTGAGGTGCAATAAGAAGCTTCAACCTGGTAGACAATCATTTGTTGCCTGAAACAAGGGGGTGAAAGGGTTCAGAGCAATGGGAATAAGGATTGCGTCTAATACCAGAATAGATCGCCTCTCGGAAGGCGGCTCGGGATTTTCATATGAAGCCAAGCATGAGGAGTAACTTTAGAAACAAGGGTGTACAGGAGAGTCAGGTTTCGATCCTGTGGAACTGTGGGTTATGGTCCCACCACATGGGTTAAAAGTAGAAAGAGCGGTGACATGTTGCACGGTTATGATAGCAAGCTTTGTCGGAGGATAGTCTGTCAGTTATGTTGGCAACCACGTTGGTACCAAGGGCGAGGGACGAAGAGAACCATATTCCTGCTCGTTGAACGAGACGGACCAATCGGCAAGGTTCGCGTCCATCAGTGGTTACCGGAATGTCATCAACAATAGTAACAGGGTCTTACTGACAGAGTTGTACACCGGGGCGCTTACTTAAGCAGGGATTTATCTCTACTCAGACAAGTTAGATTACAAGAAAGGTGAAACAAAACAATGGAAAGGAAAATGTCATTATTATGATAATCAGACCAAGGGAAAGGAAATGTGTTTATACCCAAGTATTAGAGTATAATTTTCCCAAGGAAAGGCAGAGCATGAAGTATTAAACCATTTAGAAAAAGGGGCAAGGAATTTATGAGGTTTACCCATACAACGGTGTTTGGATAATTGATCAAGAACAGTTAGCACTGCGCTCCCAATGTTCTTGTTGATGATCGGAGTACAACACACATGCTTCGGGATAGTGTTAACATGGTCATCAGGGAAAGGTCAGACTTCGGATGCACAAAGGATCCATCGGAACAACTTATAAAATAAGGCATACAATTTTAGCAAGAAAAAAAATGATTTTGTGGCCAGCGGGCTCAGGAACAATTCATCGAGGGGGCAAGGGTGGTATTTCTCATCATGAATTCGATTGATATCCTGGATCAACTCAGAATGTTGGTGATGATCACGACACATTTGTCGAGAGATTTCATGAAGATGTAATCGATCGGCGATGACATCAAGTCAAAGGAATGATGAAGCGAAAGGTTATTGGAACCATGTGTACAACACAAACTCGAAATCAAGCTTGCTGTTCAAGGCGAAAAATGACAAGACAAGGAAGATCGATGTAAGCTTAGCTCATTGTCGGAAACTATGCTCCGGGAAGAAGGACCAGGTAGCACAGTTAAAATTTTTAGTATGATAATGATATAGCTGATCAGGCTAGGAATGACTTTTGTTAAACTCGTAAACAACAAAAATTACTTATAGTTATTGAATCGGAGTGCAGAATCTATTCACTTATTGTCGTTCTCGGTTGACAAACAACCCAGAACCCTCGAAGTGACAAAGACAGGGTAAGGTAGTACTTCATCAAAAGTTCATTAGATGTAGTGCAATGCATTATATCCTCGAGATACCAGGGGTAATACTCCAAGGTAGAACATAATAGAGGTTGGGCAGGCGTATTGACCTGCAGAAGGCAAGTGCTTTAACTTGTTTGAGGAATGGAATAAAGGAGAAAAATATGGTCGGAACCACGATTGCAAAGGATCAATTCACAGATACCGGATGATATTATACCAAGGAAGTATTATTACCAGAAGCTTACATGATAGGATCTACATCGTGTCCATGGGCATGAACAAAAAGTTCAAGGTCGACTCCCACTTCTTTAATGCATAACCTCTCATTTACTTCTTGCTTTTGACGAAGTTGTAGTGTAGAAATTTTATCCGGCGTAACACCAGTAGAGTATGAACCATAGAAATTTCTGGGTTCACACAAATTAGGGAAAATATTAGTTCAACCCATCGGGGCATCTCAGGAACATTTGCAAAAAGTTCAGAGGTAATTAATTCAAGCTCGGAAGCAGAGCATGGTAGACAAAAGTAGGGGATACAATTTACCAAAGGCATTATGTATCAAGGAAGCACTCGCAAGGTTATTGAATATGAAAGAATCTGTCGGATAATAACCTAACAAAAATTAGTTGGTTGGCAAAGGATCTGATGTGAGTATCGGTACTCAAATAGAAGAGGAAGAATGTGAAGGCGTCGGATTGTAGAAGCAACTGAGTAATTCAGTGCTCAATTATAAGTGGTTTATGATTTCCAGAGCAAGGGATCAGAAGAAGACACTCGGATCAAAAGATGGGTAAGTAGAATAGAACTACATGGACAATCATTTAAGGTTTGGTTTGCCAAGAACCAACTCATGTCTGGAGTGACGTATGAGCCGGAAGGATGAATTCTAGGATCTGATCGAGGAATTCGATCATTCGCAACAAATTCGAAGAAGGGACTCGAAACGATAGAGACATAGGATGTCAACGGAGATTACTAGAAATATGAAATTAACCATAATGCCGGCACGCAAGACTTTCCAAAGCAATAGGTTGCAAAGGATTTTCGAAAGGTCGAATAGCATTTCAGGATATTTTGTGAAACACATGAATAACTAGGAATGAACAAATCCTCAATAAGTGTGAGGAATTATTCGAGCATGTATTCATGCGGAAAAGGAGCTGCAAGGCAGCAGGTGCAACGGATTTTCGGAATATCGGAAAGTATTTCAGGGTATCTTGTAATAACAATAGCAACTGGGGATGAAGGTGCAAGCAGCAAGGATGTTATTTCCAGGGATTATCGGTGGTCACGAACTGCAAGGCAGTTGGCACAGTGTCTCGAGAAACATCGAGCAGTATCTGCAGAATCTTCTGGCGAAGCAAGCGATCATCGATAATGTCGGGGCTCTCCGGGAAGAAGTGGGTACGAGAGCCTAATGTCAGAGTTAGTAAAATGTTTAATCCGAATAGACGTGAGATCAGAGTCCCAGAGTATAGACGAGGAATAAAAGATCCTAATACCACCCAATGGCGACGTGGGCCCGTAAGCCACACAACCAAGTTAGAAAAACAGTTTTGGATGACTAGACTCAACTTCGGCCAAGGAGTTGGAAATGGGGCTACCTAGAGGCAGTCGGCTCTGATACCAACTTGTGACGCACTCGATTCACTCATACACTAATCATACACGCAAATGTGTATGATCAAGATCAAGGACTCACGGGAAGATATCACAACACAACTCTAGACACAAATTAAAAAAATACAAGCTTTATATTACAAGCCAGGGGCCTCGAGGGCTGGAATACATAAGCTCGAATATACAAGAGTCAGCGGAAGCAACAATATCTGAGTACAGACATAGATTAGACAAGTTTGCCTTAAGAAGGCTAGCACAAAAGCAACATGGTCGAAAAGGCAAGGCCTCCTGCCTGGGAGCCTCGTAACTACTCCTGGTCGTCGGCGTCCGTCACGTGGTAGTAGGCACTGGTGGTGGCATCTGTCTCCTGGGCTCCGACATCTGGTTGCATCAACCGGAAAGAAAAAGAAAGGGGAAAAGGGGGAGCAAAGCAACCGTGAGTACTCATCCAAAGTACTCGCAAGCAAGGATCTACACTACATATGCAACATTATCAAAGGAAGGCTGTATATGTGGACTGGGCTGCAGAAATGCCAGAATAGAGAGAAGGCCTAGTCCTATCAAAGACTAGCATCTTCTGGAAACCACCATCTTGCAGCAAACAGGAGGGAGTAGAGTAGCATAAAGTAAAGTAGTAGTAGTGTTATCAACGTCGGCCAGAGATCCTTTCTCGACTCCCTGCGAGAAAGAAATCCCAGAGCCATACTATCCATTTCTCATCACAATTCAATTCTCATCACAAGTATCCAGTTCTAGTTGTATCGGTCGGGATACAACTCCAAGTGTCCGTTACCGTAGGACATGCTATCGATATATGTTTTCTTCCCTGTAGGGGTGCACTAACTTACCCACCACGCTCGATTAACTCCGGCCGGACACACTTTCCTGGGTCATGCCCGGCCTCGGCCAAACAATACACCGCAACCCGACCTAGGCTTAATAGAGAGGCCAGCACTCCGGACTAAACTTATGCCCCCATGGGTCATGGGCCATCGCCCCGGGAACTCCTACACGTTGCGTACGCGGCCGGTGAGCAGACCTAGCTACCTCCTTAAAAAGGCAGGTGCTTACCAGTCCAACCCGGCGCGCGCCGCTCAGTCGCTGACGTCTATTAAGCCTCGGCTGATGTATAAGACGCAGAACACCCATACTATGCCCACATGATGATTAGTGCTATCAGGCCAGAGGCCCCTCGGATCAAATATCCAAATCATAGTGGATTAGGAGCACGCGGTAACAAGCAGAGACTCACGAAAGATGTGGCCCCGTTGCCTCGTCTCGAGGACTTGCGGCAAGGGCTAGGAATGCCCGGCCACGCCTCGTAATTATCTCGCGGGCACCCTCCAGGTCAACCCGTCTCCACATCACTCGCGTGTACCCCTCAGGGCCGACCCACCTTTTCAAGTAACAGTTGTAAAGTCCAAGTACCCGTGTGTCCAAACATCAAGGGGAAAACCCGAGGAATCACCCCCGGTGAATTTGACTCGATGTAATCATCAACGTGAACATAAGAGGGACCACCCCCGAGGTTCACACTTGAGGGGTTGCAAGACCGAGTCGTATCGGAAGTGGTTAAGGCGTAATCACCTTCGATGACCACGACCAAATAGCTACACTACAGGGTTAATGTCAGAAGTGTTGTAGAGGTCTCACCCTCGGCACTCGATAGTAACCCAGTAGTGTCAAGCAAATAAGGGGAAAGTGATGTGCAGTGCCGGGGCCTGGTCTTCGATCCCATTGGTCGAGTCTTCAATGATGAAGCAGGGGCAACAAGGGCAAGGTGGGGGTCACTGATGGATCACTAACCAACCTATACTAAGCAGTTTAGGATAAGCAGGTAGGTAACAATAAGAAGGTTACAAAAGCAGGCTATGCATGAGAATAGGAGCAATCAATAACAGTAGCAAAATCCAATGCAAGCATGAGAGAATGGAATGGGCGATATCGGGATGATCAAGGGGGGGCTTGCCTGGTTGCTCTGGCAAGGAGGGGTCGTCAGTGACGTAGTCGATCACAGGGGCATCAGCATCGTCACGGGGTCTACCGAAGAAAAGAGGGGGGAGAAATAGTAAATACATAGCAAGCAAGTGCATAACAGGACAACAGGCAGAGCTAGACGTGTTCTAACGCGGTGCTACACGATACCGGTGAAGGGGGAAGTCAACCGGGAATGTTTTCCCGGTTCCGGACCTGTGTCAGACAAATGATCGGAGGAGGAAAGTTCCATGTTCAGATAGTTAGAGACATCTGACAGATAAACGGACCACGTGTTCGGTGTCGTTGGATTTTTCTGAGTAACTTTCATGTAGAAAACATTTTCATCGAAGTTACGGTTTATTTTTTATTAATTTTCTAAGTTTAAAACATTTTCTGAAATTTCTTGGCTTATTTATTATTTCAAAAAATAGCAGTAAATTACATTTTAAACCCACGGTGGGCTAGCCAAAGTGGCTTATAGGTGGGACCATAGGGCTGGGTTGACCAAGTCAGCATGTGACTAGTCAGCACTGGGTACTGTTCAGCGGGGCCCAGATATCACTGGCTGTAGTTGAATTGATTTTGACAATTTTAGTTTAATCATCGGGGGACCCACATGTCATAGGGTAGCCATTGATTAACCTAACTACTAATTAGCTCCTAAAGTTGGCACAGGGCCGGCCACACTTAGGCACACCCGGCCATGGCCTTGGCCATAGCCAGCCGCAAGCAACAGCAGCTGTGGCCAAGCAGCGGCAACAACAAGCAAAAGCAGCAACGCATCGCCCTGAGCGGCATCAGCTAGCAGCAATATGCAGCGGCAGCAGCAGAACGGAGCGCACCATCGAGCGGGGGCAGCAGAAGGAGCAGCAGCGGCAGCACAACAGCAGTACGGCGGCGACAGAGCAAAGTAGCAGCGGGAGCAGAGCAAAAGAAGCAGCGGCAGTGAGCGGAGCAGGGGGCGCGGCGCCGGCAAGGGCGGGGGTCGGGGCGCACGGCCACGGGCGCAGTGGGGGCCGGGGTTCGGCGGACGCGGGGCTGGGCTCGATCAGGGGGTCGCGAGCGCAAAGCACCGCACGTTGCGACGGCGAGCATGGTTTTGATCGGGCGCAACACTATAGCACAAGATCGAGTGAACCTAGAGGCTAGTCAGCATCTACATGGGCATGGGAGCACTCCCGTGTGCCTAGCTGGCCCCGGGACGGCCGGTAGCCACGGCGGGGAGCACCCGAGCGGCGACACGTTTTGGCCGGAGCAAAACAAAGACAACGACGGGACTATGGCTATGGATCGAGAGCGTTTAGGAAGGGGAAACGTAGCGCAGCTCACAGCGAGTCGGGAGAGGAGCTCGAGGAGGTCGGGGATGCAGTGAAGGTGACGAATTCGTCGATGGAGCCGCGGTGGCCGGAGGTAGAAGACGACGTCGATCGTTGCGTTGTGGCGATCTCCTGCTCGAGATGCTCCTCGGAGTAGATGTAGAGAAGCACACACAGCTCCTGCAGAGGCCTCAGCCGATGAGGTGGACGATGGACACGAGGACGACGATGGACATGGCGGGTGGAGCTCGGGCGTGTGCGGGAGAGGAAGAAAACGGCGAGGGGGAAAGGGGGGAGGAGAACTAGGGTTCGTCCAGGGCGTTGGGGTAGTCTTATAGACAACGGGGAGGTAGTGGATGCCCGGCGCGTGCACCATGCCGGCTATGGCGCCGGTGGATGGCCGCCACACCTCTGCTCAATGAACAGAGGAAGGGGATAAGGAGGAGCTGGGCTGGGCATCAACTGTAGTTCAATTAGGCCTAGTAGCAAAGTAGGCTTTAGGTCTTTCCTCTTTCTTTCTGCTTTTCTTTTATTTAATAAACAGAGATGGGTAAAAAAAATATTAGGCATGATATTTACTTAGGAAAAACATGGGAAGTGCCTCTTTTATTCCCTGGTGATCTTTAGACAGTGCCATAAATATTTGTGAGACTAGAAGAATTCATTTGTATTTTTCATAAAAAGGATAGCATTTAAAATGCTGAATTGGTTCTGTTATAATCGCTAATGCTCATCTCTGCACAAAAGTGATGTTGTGTTCCTTCACAAATAATTGTTATGGAATTTTTGACAAATGATGAACATTTTGCCAGCAACTTTTGATCAACTACAAACTTCACTTAAATTTGAATTGACTGGAATTTCAAATGGGATATTGAACAAGGTGACTAAGCACTGTTTGGAAAAATGTTAGCTTAATCACAGAGGGTTATTGTAGCATGACACTAGGGGTGTTACAGGGGGGATCCCTCACTGGTGGCCATCTTCATCATCCCGACGCTCTCCATGACAAGGAGGGAGTAGTTCACCCTCGGGGCTGAGGGTATGTACCAGTTGCTATGTGTTTGATCTCTCTCTCTCGTGTTCTTGATGTGATACGATCTTGATGTATCGCGAGCTTTGCTATTATAGTTGGATCTTATGATATTTCTCCCCATCTACTCTCTTGTAATGGATTGAGTTTTTTCTTTGAAGTTATCTTATCAGATTGAGTCTTTAAGGATTTGAGAACACTTGATGTATCTTTTGCCGTGCTTATCTGTGGTGACAATGGGATATTCATGTGATCCACTTGATGTATGTTTTGGTGATCAACTTGCGGGTTCAATGAACCTATGCATAGGGGTTGGCACACGTTTTCGTCTTGACTCTCCGGTAGAAACTTTGGGGCACTCTTTGAAGTTCTTTGTGTTGGTTGAATAGATGAATCTGAGATTGTGTGATGCATATCGTATAATCATGCCCACGGATACTTGAGGTGACATTGGAGTATCTAGGTGACATTAGGGTTTTGGTTGATTTGTGTCTTAAGGTGTTATTCTAGTACGAACTCTAGGATAGATTGAATGGAAAGAATAGCTTTGTGTTATTTTACTACGGACTCTTGAATAGATCGATCAGAAAGAATAACTTTGAGGTGGTTTCGTACCCTACAATAATCTCTTTGTTTGTTCTCCGCTATTAGTGACTTTGGAGTGACTCTTTGTTGCATGTTAAGGGATAATTATATGATCCAATTATGTTATTATTGTTGAGAGAACTTGCACTAGTGAAAGTATGAACCTTAGGCCTTGTTTCCTAACGCTCACTTTTATCATTAGTTACCTTGCTGTTTTTATAATTTCAGATTACAAATACTCATATCTACCATCCATATTGCACTTGTATCACCATCTCTTCGCCGAACTAGTGCACCTATACAATTTACCATTGTATTGGGTGTGTTGGGGACACAAGAGACTCTTTGTTATTTGGTTGCATGGTTGTTTGAAAGAGACCATCTTCATCCTACGCCTCCCACGGATTGATAAACCTTAGGTCATCCACTTGAGGGAAATTTGCTACTGTCCTACAAACCTCTGAACTTGGAGGCACAGCAACATCTACAAGAAGAAGGTTGTGTAGTAGAAATCAGACCTTGTTCCATTCTGAAGATGACCCGGGCCTCCCGTCCTCCATTCGGATGTTGTATGCCGACGACACGTGTGAAGATATCCTGGAAAGCTTGCCGGAGTGCGATAGGTGGGGCACCGTCACCAGAGGCGCGGGCGACATTGGTCGCCCCAACCCACTCCTTGGGTGGCCGAAGACGCTGGAGACAGGCTCCGATAAGGTTGCAGAGGAGGATGAGGACGATGGAAACGATGCCACATGCTCCTCATTGGCTCTGCCGGTACGTGCCGCCCTATCGCCGGTTGGCAGAGAGAGGGCCATCTTCTTCGAAGGATGTGGGGTCGCATTGACAACCCACGCGACAACACTGCACGGCTTCGTATGTTCGGATGGGTAAGCGTCGTTTTCTGCCTTGTTACCCATTTCCTTCCTTTGTGTCCGGGCAACTTGTTCATAACCGTCCATTTGTCGACAGCCCAGAAGATCCAGACGACGAGGTCGTGGAGGTGGATCCGCCCTTGTTGCTGGCGTGGTTGTAGACGGTAGTGCAGTAGGGGAAGGGCAACAAACTTGGTGGCGCCTAGGTTCCTTCCTTCCCAGGATCTTCGGCGCCCGTCCTTGGTTTTATCTCTTGTGTAAGAAGGCGAGGCACATCGTGCCTTAGAATAGATTGTTCGGCATAATCGGATATACACGCCATCTCGTGCTCCTTTTTAAATTAAGTATTATGTTCCCGAATATCAGTGTTTTGTACACGCCGGCCTGTGCTCCTTTTTAAATTAAGTATTATGTTCAGGGTATACCCGTGTTCCCCTTATGTGTTTTTGTTCCCTTGTTTGGAGCTTAACTCATTAGGGAGGGAAGCGGGACCCGACAAGCGGTTCACGCGGGAAAGATCCTAGGAACGTTTCCATCGCGGTAGGCGCGGCACACTACTGTGACTTTGCCTCGCGGGGCGATAAGAAGAGGCCTGGCGGCCTGGGAAAGGCGGTTCGTACGGGGTAGGACCCGAGAACGTTCCCCTCGCGGCATGTGAGGTATGCTTCTGTGACTCCACTTCTTGTGCGGGGTTCTGCGCGGTTTTTTAGGGATGAGCCCATGATTGAAGCCGCCGTGGCCGCCGCTTCTTGTGCCTTGTGAGAAAGTTGGGGGTGGAAACGGCGTCGCCATCTGCCTGCCCGTTGAAGTAGCCTGATGTCGATGATGTGCTTCGCAGCCTATGCCATGGCCACCGCTTTTCATGAGAGAAAATAATCATTTTTGTATTGTGTTTGTATTTACCAACAACAAAAGCCCATAGGGTTCTTTCACCGGCCAAAGCAACACAACAGTTGGGGTCCATATAAAGGCCAGGCACAATTTCCATGACACACGACTCGGGGCGGATGGCGTGGTTTGGATGCCTACCCGGTCTTTCAAGGCCGTGGTCTGAGTGGATGTCGCGTCTTAGGAATTCCAGCCGATTTATCCATACATTTGCCCTCACAATGATCATTGCACATAGCTTTCTTTGGTGATTTGTTTGATAGATAACCCATTGCGATCGCTATCCAAAGAAATAAAGAGCTAATCTACCAGGTCCCAAAGAGAAGCTTTCGAAAGTGCCACGGTAGTCGATTGAATCTATAGGCCAGACCTTGATCTTCTTTCTCAACTTGAGCTTCGCCTCCATATGCGCTAACCCCACAATGACCATATAAATTAGGGCCCGTTTGACCGTTGTTGATAAGTGTGTTCCTCGCCACCGCGGGACCTGGCCGTCTGGCATCTGTGAGGTTCTTTGCCTGGTGAGCTAGTTGGCTGACCCTAGTCGGGCTTATGTGTGGGTGATGGGCACATTATTTGCGTTCCTGTACTCAGGGTATGCGCTTTCGTCCGGGTACCCTAGCTGTGTTGGTGTGTGCGCGCAGGCATGCACATGCATACAAGTACGCTCTGCTATGTCAGTTTGTGATGGATTCTTTACGTGTGTGGCATGGAGCTAATGTCGCAATTGACCAATGCAACTACTTGAGGGGTGACAACGATGTTGGAAGGAGATGGCGATGCTACAAATGAGTCATTGGATATGTTACAAGCTGTTTGTGACCGGCACCACATGTCATTGTTGGCGCTGCAAGGCAACCGATGCTGCTGCAAATGACAACCACTTGGTGTTACAAACAAGGGCCACCCGTTTGTGCTGCAATGGGGGTCGTCAGTTATGCTGCAAGGGCGTTGCCGACACTCGACCATTGTTGCAAGTGGGTTGCCATCGATGCTTCACGTTCTGTTGCAAGGGGGTCGTGGGCGAGCTAAGGACCATGGAGGTACGGTGGATCTTGACCGATGGTGACGCGAAGGTTACTGCTTCATTTTTAGGTGTCTTTCTTAAGGACAATTAGATTTTGCGTCTTATTCAGGAGGCAAGGCGGTGATTGCTCCTTGAAGAAGAAATAAGTTCCTTCCCGTCTATCACCCGCCCCGACGATGCATCTAGCGTTATCGGAGGGCATGTGGAGGCGTGTCTCCGGTGAATTTTGTGGTGTTCAATTGGCGTTGGTCTTCGGCGGGTCATTGTGGATTCAATATTTGTTCGTGTGTCTATAGTTTGGATCATTTTATTAGAAGCCTAGTTTGAATCATTTCGATCTACGTTTCTCTTTATCGGTGGCGGTTATTGTGCTAGTGTGTTGGTCCTGTGAGATTTTAACACAACAACTTTTCTGTTGTCTTCTACTGTAAGTTTTGCCTGACTCCGTTGATAGAGGGATGATAACGGCGCGACGCCGCGCCTTTGGCTCACTCTAATGCACTGGAAAAAATGAAATCAGCTAACGTAGCGTTTTTCAGAATTTGTGCTGACGCAGCAGCTGCAAAGAATCACTGCCCGTGTAGAAAAAGTAATTCCAAAAAAACACCACAAATTCATTGCAGTCGGGTTCCAGCTTCAAAGAATCACTGCCCGAATGTTCAGAATCTGTGCTGACGCAGCAGCTGCAAAGAATTAAAAAAAACACTGCCGGTGTAGAAAAAAAAATGGACCGGTTGTTATTCTGAATTCCTGATCTGCTACGCGAAAACAGGATTGTTCACTGCAATCTGCTCCTCTTGAAGTCTGGGAGCGTGAGAGACACCGTCCGAGGCTGGAACCCGACGGACGCGAGCCTCGGCGAGAGTATCATCCCCGGGCTGGGGCGCGGCGAGGGCACCGGGTCCCTCTTCCTCGACGGCGAGCCGGCGAGCCTGGGCGAGAGGTTGACGTGCTCGAGGGCCCTGGACTGGAGGTCCTGCGGGTAGTCGCGCACGCACCGGATGCGTGGACCGGTGCCCGTCGACCACCGGCACGTCTGATGGTTCTTGCTACGATCGACACTCGCCGGCGGCCGCTGCTCTGAGATATATTGACCTCTTCTTCTTCTTCTTCTTCTTCGGTGTCGGTGGTGTGGGAGTCCACCGGAGTGCCGGCATCTTCCTCAGCATCGCTCATGTCACCGTGGTCGGCCGATCCATGATATGCCTCGCCAGTGAGGACGCCGTCTATCTCAACTTCGGTCAGATCTTGAGCAGCGGCACCTGCTGGATCGTTATTCTCAACATGTTCAGGCTGATTGTCAGAGTTGCTCAGCAACGGGTACTCGTCAGGTTTGTCGATAGCAGATTTCTGAAACAAATCACGCGTCATTTGCAACAGTTCTGATGATTTACTTGCAGTAGTAATTCTTGTCAGAAAATTATCTATCTCGTAATATGGATATGATCTGGTATTTACCTTGACATCGGTGAGGCTAACGTGGTTCTCCTCAAGGAAGCGAATGAAATCTCTGAAGTTGTCTTCCGTTGGAAGGTAGTGGCCACTGTATGGCCATATTGCCTGAAGAAACAGAGCACCGTCAGGTATTTTGAGAAGAAAGAAAAAAAATGATATTATTTTTACATGAACATACCTTCAGAATTCCATCTTTGACCACCAATCGTCCAGCACATGTTATGGCTCCACCAGCTAGGAAACTGGAGTGCTGAAACGATCCTTTCTTCTTCTGCACATCATTAAGGCCAGAGCCCAAGAAAACGTCAGAATCAATTTAGCGAATTGTATCTTTGACTAGGAATCACGTACATACGTGAAGCGGTGTGTAGAGAAAAAGAACATTTACCTGGCCAACATAGAATGCCTTTGTGGTGCTGAGGACAAAAATCCACTTGGAGTCATCCGAAGTGTGCACAAGAACCCCGGTTTCTTGGAACATAAGTTTGCCACACTCAATAACAACTTCATAGTGTTGCCTCTCTTGCTGTTGTTGAAAATATGAAAAAAGAGGATCAGATGATGTTCTCAATTATTTAACACTTAATGTTACTTTTCTGATGTGTTAGGTTGATGTACATACTGGTCCAAGGTACTTG
The DNA here is from genome assembly GCF_002162155.2 of Triticum dicoccoides. NCBI lineage: Eukaryota > Viridiplantae > Streptophyta > Magnoliopsida > Poales > Poaceae > Triticum > Triticum dicoccoides. The sequence continues at coordinate 224,842,239 of NC_041381.1, read as the reverse complement.
ACGCACTGCCCCTGAAGTTTACTCCTAGGGCAATTCTCAAGATTTATTTCTTTGCCCTCCCCAATGTCTAACCTGTAGATTATCTTAAACAGTTAGCATATTATTTGGTCTACTTGTTTCCCAAATTTGTGCGAATTTAAAGCCTAGACAATAGGTATAGTAACAAGCTCAGCTTACTTACCAATAGAAAAAGGGCTCCGTACTCTCACTCCTGGACCAGACATCATAATAGATATGCAAATTGTGCCCATATCGATGCCTAGGGTCAATCTGCCCGAAGGCATAAAATGGCAGCATTAGTAATAAACAATCTGCAACAATCTCAGTAGACAGTAGGACACTACCTACTGATCTTAGTTTAGTGCTAGAGTTAAGTAGCATGTGACTTACAGCTTCGAGCCAGTGCTGCAATGCCAGCTTCTGAGCCTTCCCGTTCTTAGATAACCCCTTGCCAACCTGAACCACCAAACAAAATCGCGTCACTCAACTGCAAGTTTGATGAAAATACAGGGCACCAGGAAGGCAGTTTGATGAATCAGTGAATGTTAGTCACCTTAGCCGCTCTTGTCCTTGCCCTCGCCCACCGCGACGCCGCTGTTTCGGGCTTCCCGCCGTTGAAGAACAATATCGAGCTGTGCTTCAGTGATGCAAAGTCCAGTGCTTTCCACCTGCGGTAAGAGTTAAAATTTCTATAACTTTTGAATGTTAAACTAGCTGTTCCAATGCTCAAGAACCGAAGAAAGACTGATACATACCATAGCTCCTCTACGACGACTGCGCAGTCGGCGAGGTTTCGCCTGGTCCGGTAACTCTTGTAAACCTTTTGAAGTTTCACGGCTGCGGCATCAAGCTCACATTTGGGGCTGGATGAAACATTGGGGCTCAATGCGTCAGAGTTGCGTCGGTCTTGGATGCCATTTACCAAGCTCTGTTTGCTCTTATTCTGAACTGAACCTGTGGATTCCTCTCCTCCTCGCCACTGTTTGAAACTCACAGAGTGCATCAGTGTGGCCTTGGAGAAGAGATGTTCTTGGCCTTGTGATTTCAGTGTCATGTTCTTCTTCTGTTCATCCCAAGGAGCTGGGATTTTGTTAACCATGTCGAATTTGTGTGTCCTCGGACTGGAGATCTCTGTGCCAAGAACTTCAGACCACGAGCGACGATACAATCCCATAAACTGAATCTTCTCCTGAAAATTTGAGAGAATCTGAATTAATTTCATGTGAAACAGTGATTTTGAGCAACTTGGAAGAGAATTGAAAAGAACAAATCTGCTCTTGTGACATGGTCAACGGTCAGACAAGAATAAAGCACTAACAACAAGCAGCCGGCTGAAATGAAACGACCCCGAACTTTCAGGAACTCCACGGCAGCTCTAACAAGATGAGTGCATAAGTGCATTTGTGACCTAAACAACGGAGACCAATATTTGAGCTCTAGATCCATCTTTAGAACAAAACCAGCTGGATTTCAAATGTCAAAACACCCATAGAACTCAAGAGTCAAAATAAACATTCCTGCCACGGAGCCTCATGTTGGACCGATTCCAGTCCCCAGCAAGAACACAAACCAAGAACAGGACTGGGTCAACTTCTAAGCAATCAAAGCAAGAACTCCATGATCCTCACCTGGTGGTCTCGGAGCAGCAACCCAAGAAGTGGAGTCTTCCCCGGAGGCGACAGGAATCGCAGAAGGTGTCGAGAGGTGAGAGAAATCTTATGTGAGACGGCTGTGGTGGCTGTCGATGAACACCTCAGGGGAGGTTACGCTCCCTCTTATATATATGTATCGAAACCTTGGACTGGCCCGGAGCCGTCAATTTTGTTTTTGAGGGACCATGGCTGGGTAATTTTGTTGCCCAAGGAAGCTAAGACTTCGGTCACTGCTGAAGTATGCAGAAGAGGCTGCTGGCTTTCAACTCCTTGAACGTTCTTACGGTTTACACCTCGCCAGACATCTCTTTTCCAAACAGGTCCTGA